>NC_081411.1:668610892-668920726 GCF_030272615.1 Cryptomeria japonica | reverse complement strand
CACCTACAACCCCACATAACCCCTAACGACATCATGTGACCCCTTAGCACACCACATGACCCCTTAGGAGCATATAATGTCCTAAGGAGTCATATGGTGTGCTAAGGGGTCATATGGTGTTCTAACACATGTGTGGCCCCTTAGGACCCCACATGACCCCTAATGATACCATATGACTCCTTAGCAATCCATATGACCCCATAGGACCATATGTTGTCCTAAGGGGTCCTATGGTGTCCTAAGGGGTCATATGGTGTTGTAACACATGTGTGGCCCCATTAAGACCCCACATGAACCTTAAAGACACCATATGACCCCTTAGCACACCACATGACCTCTTAGGATCATATGATGTCCTAAGGGGTTATATGGTGTCCTAATGGGTCATATGGTCTCCTAACACATGTGTGGCCCCATTAGGACTCCACATGACCCCTAACAACACCATATGACACCTTAGCACACCATATGACCCCTTAGGAGCACATGATGTCCCAAGGGATCGTATGGTGTCCTAAGGGGTCATATGGTGTTGTAACACATGTGTGGCCCCATTAGGACCCCACATGACCCCAATATTTTATTGTAGCACATATTCATTAGGCCCAACCCTATGTTTGATGACATCTCTACTATTTGATGACGGACGCGTGTGATCATTCCAAACTGTAGTGACCAAGTTCCAAACTCCATCTTCAATCCTATCAGAATGAGGAGCTCTACACATTATTGCCCAATTGCCTTCCAATGTACTATCATCCAAATTCTTTCTCCTTTTCACATAACACTATAGTGTCTTCCAACTATATCCAATTTGAGATTAAAGTGAGGAGATTTTTCTTATTTGTAGTTTCAAAGTTGCAAGGATTTTAGCTTCATTCTCCATCGAATCGTCTATCAGAATAATCCAATCTTGAGTTTTATGAAGCTCGTCATTAAATGGTTCAACAAGGAGGTTTGAGATGTTATTTTTAACAATGTGGCAATTTTTTATCAAGAACATATTTATAAGGATAAACTTGATTCTTCATCGTGGGATGTTCTTTATGGTAAGTTTGTATTCTGCCGATAAGGAAGTTTAAATCAAGTGTCTTCGGTGTTTCCATAAAATTGCAAAAGTATTTGAAATTGCTGAACTTGTAAAGACCACCGAATTAGGGAAAGTGGTGAGTTGGTTTTAAAATTGACATTGAACACCATTGGCAATAAGAGTACTATCGGCAAGTTGCTTTATTTTACCAAAACATAGATGGAGAAGTTTTAAGTTAATAGAAACTGGGTAGACATTGCCAACTTTCACAAATCGCTCACAAAGAGAGTTTCTCATTTGTTTTCAAAGTCCAAAGAGGAGGTAGTTATAATAACTACTTATAGATAACTAATTCATCGAAGCATCGTGTGAAAATTCACAGCGAAGGTTTCAGAAACTATCAAGCACATACACTGGCCAAGTGCAAAGGTGATCCTATAATTGTTATCGGCATCCTCCTGCCCGCCTGCCCCAGTGGAGCTTTGGAGAAGGTTATGGATATCCATCAAAGTATCAAGGATAGAGGGATTTTTTGAAATGTTATAGTTGCAAGTGCACTTGTACACATGTATGTGAAAGGGAAGCATGGAGAAGGAAAGCGGATTAATAGACAGAGAGCATGAATTGTCAACAGAATGCTCAACGGTAGCGCCGTCTCATGAGACAATGATTGCACGATATTGAAAATGAGATTTAGAAAATACTCTTTAGAAACTTTCAAGAAAATACAATGACAAACATAAAGCCCATTCTAACACCAAATTTGTTTGACAGAATGCCTCGAAAGAGAGGTAATCTCACGGAATGCAATGTTTGTGAGATTCGCAACAAAGACTTTAGAAAATATCTAGCAAATGCAAAATGACAGATGTAAATTCAAACGCCACAACCTTCGCCAATGTTCTTCTTCTCTACCAATGCCGAGAGAAGAGCTTTGATAGTAGTTCATGAGAAGAAATATGAAAGCACAAGGTACGACACACATGCATAATGTAAAAGTACAAACTAAGAAGCTAATGTGTTCGACCGAATACCTCAAAGAGATACCATCTCTGGGAGTGAAATGAAACGATTGCAGAATATAAACAAATATATTTGTTGAAGCGGCTTTAGAATTTTTCAAGTAAATATGCAATTGACAGGCCGAAGCCAAATACATAAATGATTTGTTGAAAAGGCTCCGTAAACTCTCAAGTAGATGCAAGATATGGATGCGTAGACAAGGTTAAATCATCGACAAAATTCTTCAAAGAGATCTCATCTCATTAAAGGCTGGGGTCATGAGATAATAGCAACACCAAATTATTGGAAAGGTGTAGTAGCCATGAAGTTCACTAAACACGCGTACAAAATATGAAACCATTCACAATGCACCCGAATCATTTGATAGAACACCTCAAAGATATGCCTTCTCATGATCTACAATGGTTGTTGGAAATACTCAAAATCAATTTATTGAAAATGATTTACGAAATTGGAGTAAGGTATTTCCAAATTCAACTCATCTACTCAATGTTGCAGAATACAAAGAAAATAATTATTTATTGGCCACCATAGTGACAAGTTGGCAAGTTCGCATGAATTTGTATAAGTGGATACGATAAAGTCCCAAGACACAAGATAATTTTCTAAAAGTTGTTTACTTTCTTAAGGAAAGTGATCAAGTGAAGAGTTAGTCATTGCAAAATTTTCTCATTGTTGATATGTGGGCTATCGTTGCAAACTATATTATCACTATGTATATTCCAATGAAATAGCATTCCTGTTCGCAAGTTGTGATTCTTTATGGAACAAATGAAAAAGGTAGATTTGAAGTCGCAAGGACTTGGAATGAAGTTAGAAAATTTGACATCTACAAAGTATTTCAGAGATGATTTTCATTATCTCAACTTGAGGAATGGTCTAGCTAGCTTTTGTTAAAGGTGCATCATTTGTAAATTCTTATAAGATATTAGCTTAGCTTTAAGAGGTGTAATGAGAATTCGACAGGTTTCAATCTTCTTGGTGGTGATTTGTGGTTAGTTACGAAAGGTGGATATTTGATTGCATGCAAAGGAGTAACTTTCCAAGTTGGAGTTGGAGTGAATTTCCTTGAAGACCAAGTTGTTTGTGATTGTAGGATGACACGGTGCTCACTTTGACCAAATTGATGACTTTCTCATTCTTTCAATGAGTGTTTCCACTTACCTTTTTGAAAAAGTGTCTTATCACTTATTGTAACTAAAGTTATAATTTTGGCTTTAGTTTTGTAAAAGTTAGGTTAATTTTAACTTTTCTTCAAAAAGGTAGTTATTCTAAGTGTTGATTTAGGTAGTTTTCCTAAGTTGGTTGTCCTAAGCAGTTACCAAAAGTGGTTATTCTAAGTGGTTATGGATTAGTTATTGAAGGAGACTTATAAATACGAGGATATTTCATTTGTTAATAGAGAAATTCATAGAGAAATAGTTTGATGAATTTTGTTTTTATACTTTGTACAAAAGAGTTTTTGAGATTGTATAATTTCATGGGAATAATAAAGGATGTGCATTTAGCTCATATGCTCTATATATTCCTCTTGAGTTATTGTTACTAATTTGTCCATATGCAAATCATTTGTCATCTGTTGGAATGCTTAGGATTCATGCAATTGATATAATGAAACATTATCAAGCTTTGGTATCTTGGTTTGGATGTGCTAGAATTACTCAATCTCTTCATATGTTGAGCTTTGTCACCCTTCTTTCATCATCATTGCAAGTCAAAACTCATCTTGTGTTTAAACCCCCTTTGCATTCAGTATCAGTTGTGAAATCCTATTTGGTATTCGTATGTCTATCATTAGGGTTTCTGTTATTAATCTTATTTTAGTTTTATGTTTTCTCCTTAATGTACTTTAAAGTTAAAAGTACACAAAAATTACAAATACCCCCTATCATACGAGGGAGCTACCCCTCTCAAATGCAAAGGAATATTGTGGCCTCACCACAATCTCTCCAACTGTTGGCACGATTGTTAATGCACATCGAGCGAACAAGGTCAATTTTAAAGATGAATTCGTAGTGACAAATCTGTTTACCAACATACCTTAAAAGAGTTGTTAGGTCACAAACAACCTTGCAAAGATCAACCATCAGCATCATCTAGAAAGATGTAAATTAATTCAATTTTATAAAAATATCAATTCACCTAATCTCTTCTTTAATGACCTATAAAGAAATTAAGTGTTCATACATGACATCGAATCACACAATGTATGTTTGAAGAATTCCAAGAGAGAAAGATAAAGGGAGATAGTTATGTCAATAAGTGTATTCTATAGTGTAAATGAGGGGTGTAGTGTAATGACATGATCATGTTAAAAAAAATCAATAAGAGCTCACATTAAAATATTTTAAAAGGAATATCTAGAAAATCAAACATTGGTATACATGTTTGATATCTCTCGAATATAAAAAAATAATTTGAAAAATCAGAGTACAAGAAAAGAAAAAAGAAGAAGAATAAAATAGTTTTAAAAAACTAGCTCAAGTTTCAAAATTGAGTACAAATATTTGGCAAGAATTGATAAAATCAAAAGTATCAATTTTTTATTTCTAATGATCCTATTAAGGTTGTTTTGTATCCTTGTTCTTTAAATCATGGTGTGGAATGTATCATTTCTTTTAAGAAGGTTTATCTTCCTTCTTTCCCAATGATTCAAATTTGGTTGCATTATCTTCTTGGACAATTGTTCAAAGAAGGAAAGTTTTTCCTCCTAAGTTTCTCCTTCACATGCCAATCATTTGGATGCAAAGTTGTGTATGTTATAATTTATAGTTTGACCTAATGTTTGGACACAATGATAAAGAATTATTTAACACACGTTTAGAAAATTTGGGTAGCACCTCTTAACTTAATACTTCAATCAACACATGAAACTAAAGGTCAACAAAAATATAAATGATACAATAAATTTTCCACAAGAAATAAACTAAATAGCTAATATTTATCCACATTAAATAAAATATTTATCATTTATATCATTGAGGGTCACATACTCAAATCCTACTTCATAGTACTTATTATTTCAACTTAAGGATGTTATTGAGTACAAAGCTATACATATTTCATAGCAACTAGTTATCTCTAGTTTAGACATGTATAGATACTGGAGTAAAAGCTCTTCAAAAATTCATAGAATCTTTTAATATGATTCCATTTAATATTGTTCTAGAAAACCACCTAACAATAGAATATAAGGCATGCCTCTTATCCCCTTTCTCTTATTTTCTAATTCTTTATCTTATGATAGTTGAATCAACTCTATGTTTATTTATGTAAAATAAATTTAAAATATATTTTATGTTCTATTTAATATTTTAATTATATATCAAATGAATAATCATCAATATCAAATGTAAAATACCCATATTAAATATACTATGTATAATTTTCATGTTTAAAAGATAAAAATAAATACAAAACCAAAAAAATAAAAATTCTTAACTTAATCTTAACCATTTAAATAAATAAATATAATTGAAACACCTCACTCAAACAAGTCTGAAAACTTTCAATATACATCATAGACAACCCTTACATTCAAGTATTACCTTTTTTTTTAAATATAGCCTTATACTTCATAGCTTCTCCTAATTTAATTTTTCTTTATGCATTCTCATATGCACCTCATTGTCCTCATATTCTTCTTTAATCATTTCACATGAGCATATGCAATATTTTTTCTCTTCCATTCTCCATGCAATATCCCTCTCCTCAAACCCTCATCCACCATGGCGTAAACTACCCTCCCTATTATGGAAGATGCAACAACACTTCACCTTTCTTCAATAGAAATGGTAATCTTGGTCATAATAAACACTATGAAAAGATTAGACAACGAAGATTTTCAATATTTCAACTTCATCAAGATGAAGTGGGAGATATGCAATAAGGACCAATCCCTCCATTTTAATTGATATTCATGTATTTTATTTATAACCCAATGACAACTATTCTTTTTTACCTTAGCATCATCTAGATGTCTACAACGTGGACATCACCATTTAATCAAATGCCTTTGAAACAAACATCAGTCACAACTAATTTTTAACTATATGTATCTAAATCTAAATTTTATTGAGATTGATTAACACCAAATGTTTAGACTTAATTATGCCGAAGGCGTCTCTTATTTGAGATGGGTGAGCTGATTTTTAAAATCAATGATTCAACATTCATGAAAACATATGCAAGATGATTAAAACTATTTCATCCATTGAATTTTTTCACTTTTCTTCATCATCAGTGCTATTTGCATATTTTCCCATTTATTTCACCATTACTTTCTTTTGTTTGGCATTGTCAACAACATGACACTATTTTTATCCTATACTATTTTTTAGCATTCACTACCCATGTACTCTATGTTCACCCACAACTTGGCACTAATATTGATATCTCTTCCATGTCGCACATTTGACATTTAATGACCCACTCATGAATTTCGCTAGCAATGAGGACTATGTAAAAATCTACTTTTGTATGGTTTTTAAATAGTTTTACTGCAAACTTTGGTCATTTTTTTCTCCTTAGCGTCATGGACAACACAACACAATATATATTAAGAGGTAGCATTTCTTCATTTCATGATAATTGTGTTGCCACATCAATACGAAGGATGTATGTTTGACCTGTACAATGAATGAAAATCTATCAATGCACATAGTTTTAAATTTAAAATAATTAATAACTATGGATAAATGAGTTTCCTTATATACCTGGATCACATAGCTATTTGGAGCTCTGATCAGTACATAACAAATGTGCTAACATATAAATACAGTAATAAGTTACTTTTGTTTAATTTTTTTTTTAGGGCAAAGCGCAATCTCATAATTTATATTATTGATAAGAAATAAAATATGTATAGTAGAAGATGTTATCCAAAAATAGCTAGTCCATATTGTAGCTCAAACTAGACACTTCAACAAAAACCACAAAAAAAAAATTTAAAAAATATTTCAAAGAGAATTGCTCAATCTAAGAGACTATTTGTAGACCCAAAACCACAAAAAACCTAGCTCAAAGAACATTGCTCCATCTGAGAAACTATTTGCAAAATCAGAATGTTCTAGTTATATACCCTGTACAAGCTACATTTCATTAGTATAAATCTATGGGGATAGCTACATATAATAGTAAAATTCATTATCTTAGCAAACGAAAGCCAAAAATATATTGTTCCATACAACAATCAGAGAAATCATAGGGCACTCTAAGTATCCGGTGAGTTCTCTCCTGTCACCTAATGCCCTACATTGTCCTCCTTATAAATATTGTTGCCTAGCTACAAGGCCACAAAGTACCCTTTTGGTGCTCCAACTACCCTTTCTACAGCAGGAGCCTTCTCAACCCTTTGATGGTGAGATTAGTGTAGCACCAGATGATGAACCAAGTAAAAAAGATCTAAGAACTAATTTGCCTCCATTGAAGAGATTAGCTCAAATAATAAATCTAGCTCATTCTCAAAAACCTTGTAATTGTTAGATTCAAGTCCGATTTTCATGGTATTGTATATGCTCACATAGTGGGACTTCTTTAGAATTTTCTTTGGGAAAATGCCACCCACCCATCCCTTGCCATTGAACAAGTTATATATTTTGACTACCCTTTCAATATCATTGGGGGAGATGAATCCCTCTTTGACATAACATGAGCACAAATGCAACACATATCCATAATTCTAAAGTCAAAAAAATTGAATAGGAACACAGATACAACCTAGGATGGATAAAGACTATGAGGCGCCTTATGGCTAAGAGCCTCTCCTCCCATTGTAGTGATTTGTCATTGAATCTTCACATAGTCCCACTTGAAAATTCACTTCAAGTGCTTCATTGTGTAGGTCTCAAAGATTGGGAACTCCTAGCCTATGAATGTTATTGAAATGTGGTGATTGAGCAGCTTATATTCCATTGCCATTAACACCAATGAGTGAAGAACACAGAGACAAGAGAAGGATGAGACAAAATGATGCTTTTCTCCCCTTAAATCCATCACATAAAAATTTCACATGAATTTCGGGATGCGATGAACTCAAGATAGAAATTGACTCATACGAGGGAGGGATTTAACATATTTTAAAGGTATTATCAAAGAACTTTATGGGCATCCCTAATGATCACTTGAAACCCTTCACAACCATTATAGTCATTTCCATTACTAGGGAAGCTCTAAGAAGGTGCCATAATATCTAGGCAACATATCAAAAAGAAAATATTTAATGCAGCCTCAAAGGTAATGTCGATGTTCGATGCTAGCTCTTCATCTTTCCTTGAAATCAATCCATATCTTGCACACGCACTAGAAATATTCCACCTCAAGCGCAAACATGGCCACTTGTCATGCTCTTTATGATGCTTGCCACATTTAAATTGTGTTGTCAATCTTGGATGTGCTTCATTGTGGCTTCCACCCGCTATGCACAGTGCTTACATCATAGCCTGAAATATCAGAGTTGGAAAAAAACACATAAAAGGTTAATTAAAAGATTCATTAATGAAAAAAGGTGTGAGCTCCTCATCCAAGTGAATATCTTATGAAATTATCTTGATCTCCCCCAAATTTAGCTGACATCCTTTGTTGCTAAGAGCATTTTCTAGACCATTTTATTCTCTGAAACAATTTTTAATGGCATAATTACCAAACTTCTCTAATATCTCCTTATCCTCCTAAAGGATGTAGCTCACACTCCAACTTCCAGCTTCTAGTTTCTTGAGGACTGAATTATATTCATAGAATCTTCATCTATAATTAAATCTTGAGTGCCAAAAGTGCACACCATACGTAATCCATAAACTATTTCTATGGCTTCTACAGTATTGTTGGTTCCCTCTAGTATGCATCCAAATTCTGCATGTAGAATGTCACCCCTTGCATCCCTAATAACGTATCCAACCCCATATGTATCGAGATTTCCTTTTGTTGCATCATCAAAGTTGACCTTCCACTAGAATTTATCTAGAGGCTCTCACTTGATATCTTTTCTATTCCTTTTACTGTTTGACTTCCTAAGAAGACTACGTTTAAAGGGAAGAGTTATTCCTAACCAAGCCTTAAGAACACTGTCATCCAAAGAAGTATAAGAAAATTCCATGCTTTTATGCATGATTGTATAAGCCTTTACCACTTCTGAGATAGACTTTTCTATATTCTCAAGAACATGATTAATTTGGTTTTTCTATTTTCTAAAGATTCCTCTATTCCTTTCCCACCAAATGTTCCATATAAGAATGGTTGGAGAAACTTCCTATATATCTGCAAAAAAATATTTTGAATACAACTTGGGCTATCCTTCAAACATCATACTCAAAGAAGATGGAAAAGGGTGAGACCAGTGCAAATTGTTACAAAGCCAAGTCCAGTAGTCATAAGCAAATGCGCAATTAAGGAGAAGATGATCTATAGTTTCAATCTCTTTATCATATAGTAGATAGGTAAATGTCGGTGCTATCCCCAAGCTATTGAGTCTCTCATTGGTGATAATTCTACCTTTTATGGCTAACCATGAAAATTATCCTACCTTTTGAAGTCCTGCATTTGACCAACAGAAAGAGAAACACCTCTTTTTTTGAGATGTGTGATGAGACTCACTTAATGGTTCATATCCTTCCCAAACTATATACATACCTGACTTTAATCAAGACTGTATTATCCTATCACTTCCCTTCCTAAAATGAATGGTCCTATTAAGCTCCACTTGAAGTTTCAACTTCTGAGAATGGGGGGTTGCCATCTTTGAGAAATCTTTCCACCTAGCTAGTGGCAGACAATCTTGTGGAACACTGGTAAGGTAGTTAGATACTTTTAAACCTCAATTTTCTTTTATGAGTCTTCAATTCCTCCATGTTGTCTAATCTAGCAAGAGGGGGATGTCCATTCCATGACTCCTCCCAAAAGAGAGTGTTTTTTCCATCATGAATCAACCAAGAGAGATAAGGAAGAAGAATTTGCCTACATATGACCATAAATTTCCACATTTGTGGTCCTAATGGGAGTTATAATGCTATAAATATCCTTTCTAGATCAGCTGAATCAAGATAATTTTCTACTATGATTGAAGCCCATTTAGATTGGGGATTCAAGTAGAACTTTCAAACTAGCTTATTACCCAATGCTAAATTCTAAATTTCCAAGTTATGAAATCCTACACCCGCACTATTTTTAGGATTACAATATTTATCCAAAGCCAATAAATGAGTTTTCTCCTCTAATTCTTTGGGTCCTTTTCAAAGGAATTGTTTGAGGCTTGACTCAACTAAAGATAAGACACTAACATTATATAGTTTAGTATCCTAGGCAACACAAATTTTATCATTAGATAGCCTAATTAGTCATCTATCATTAGATCCCACTACGTAGAAATAGATTACTAAGTAGGCTTAATGAGCCTAAGTGTATTTAAATGTGTTAAGTTTATATATTAATAATTTAAAATCAAATTCAACTATTTTAAATCACTAGCATATATATCATAAACATTTATCTAAAAGATGTTGAGATCTATCAATCTCAATGCATGTATCTAATATGCATCTCAAGAGACTTTTTTCTATGCAACATATAGGATCCACCTTTGACCATATTTATTAATTAATTAAAAAATAGAGTACAACGAATTTTTTATTTTTAATTAATAAATAATCATATTCAAAGGTGCATCTTGTATGTTGAATAGACATTTCCCCTAGGGGCTAATATCTCTATGTGCCTTTTAGATAGATGTGCTTAAGAAATCTATTCTAGTAATATATAATACTTATATTTTATTTAAATATCTACTATATATAATATTTATTTTGATACATATCATATATCTAGTCTTCAATTTTTTGAAATGTATTTAATATTTTCATATATCATTTAATTAATAATATAAACAATGATGCAGTCAAGATTGGGGGGTCTTATCAAATTGTCCAATCTTGTAGCCTTAATATGCCATCCAATACATTATGTGGAAACTATTGGAAAGAGACACTAAAGGCATGTTGAGATGTTGTCATTGATGGCCACTCATATCAATATTGGCATCCGCACTTCATGATTTTATCATTCCAAAAGATTAACTAAAGTTTACTTTAGTTCAATAAGGTTCGGTAAGATAAACAGGGTATCTGACAAAGTGTACAGTATTTTAATTGGAGGATTACTTTGGTTGAGTATTTTTCTTTGCGGATCCGAGCGATGTGTTGTGGATATGCAATTTACCTTATTCTAGGTTTATAGCCTCCAATGATAAGTTTTTAGTAAGTTAGAAGATCCGATAATCATGTTTTAGTTAGAACAATGGTTATCAGTCGTAACATGCAATGATAAAGTTTGTGGATCTTGTGGATCAATTTTTGTGATTGTTTGAGTGTTCTAGGTTGATGAGCCGACCTATGGGAAGCATGTGGATATTTTGTTTTGGTCCGCTTAATTATTTTTGGTTTAAATTGAATCCGACTTGTGTACACATTTTATCTTTTATGGCATGTTCTTGAAGCCGACTTGGTGGTGACCTAAATTGGTGATGCGGATATAAGATAGGTTTATTTGACCATTTTGGTATTCAATGATTGTATGGGATATGTGTATGAGTGATTGTGAATAGTTTCACGTACTTAACTGAAACTATACTGAGACATTTGTTGATGCTACGTCATAGTTCAAAACTTTATTTAATCTCTTACAAACATTTGTAAGGTAGTGAGCCTTCTGGGTTGTAGCTCTTTTCTTATTTTGAGCAGTGAGCTCTAGGCAGTGCACTTGAATGCATGTGCATTCCCCTTATGTAATATCTCTATACTTTTATCAAAGTATATTAATATCATGGGTTAGAATACCATCGTGGTTTATCCATTAACTGTGTTTCCACGTAAAAATCTTGGTGTTATGGTGTTGTTGATCTTTGCCTTGTATTTCTGCATTTTAATTTCTTTCATATGAAATGTCTAGCATCATCAATAAGCATCTAAGATGTCAATAGAGTCATAAGTATAAATCAAAACATCATCTAACAGTCTAGTTAAGTCTATCAATGAACAAATGAAAATATAAGTCGAGGAGGGATACTACAAGTTTTTTGGATTGGGCTAGTAACATCAATCCTTCTACCTTCACCAAATATTCAAAACTTGTCACTTTTATTAATTTGGGATTTTGAATGGTTAAACCATCCCTTAGGGACATTATTACATGCCTAATGGGTCCCTAGCTCAAAGGTATAGATCTTAGGGGTCTATTTTTGCACTTTAACCAATAAAACTGACCAAAAATTACTCCTTAAAAGACCCATTCAAAGTTTAATCCAAAATTTTAAACTTCACAAAGAGTTCCCAAACTCTAAAATCACTTGTGCACCTAATCATCTCACTCAAAATTAAACACCCTCACAAATCACAATTAAACTTGATTCATATCGTCAAACCTCATAACCATAATTATCCAATCTATTATATTATAGCATTACCTTTTGAGTCTAAAAGGGTTAACCTATAAATTCATTATATAAATTTGGTCAAGATGGTTTTCCTTTCTATTTGTGGCACAATTACTTTCCTACATATTAGTCAACACAATCATAAGCATAATTAGACCACAATAGTATATCACATTAGATTATAGTTGAAATACCATAATTTTAATTGTAAATCGTTCACCTAACAAATTACTAATTAAATTTTAATATTGTACAACAATCCATCTTATAAATGTAAGATATATTCGATAAATTACAAGTGCATGTGGTATCTCCATTAAATAGTATAATGATGATAAAATAAAATATGAACTACAAGAGTTATCAGTTCCTTACTAGAAATCATTCACAATGCATTGTTAAATTTTCCGTTCATTGTTTAAATACATTCACAACATAGAATTCCAAAGAAAGACAGATAGACAATTTCCATCAAATTGACCAACGAAATTAAGAATATTGCCAACATGACAACACGCAGTTCATTTTATTGATCATCTTTAATTTAAAGGAAAGGCATTAAAAAACTTAGTGTTGTACCAGTCATGTATGAGGTGGGGTCTTACACAATGCAATCACAGGAGGTGGAAACCAATACAATCTAAATGGTTTGAAGTATTATTTGTTTTATTTAATTATTCTTATACTTCTCCTCATCTTCCTAAATCTATATATTTTTAGATTGATTATTTATCAGTTTAATGCAATTCAAAACGCTCATGAGAATGAATGAAAGGTTTACACACTCGCTAACTTCACCAGTTTCCTCTGTGTGCGAAAAACACTCGTTATCAGTGTAGACTTTGTTATTCAAGTGGCTGGCAAAAACAAAACACTTTTAAACCACCACACATGACTCCGCGGGGAAGATTGGACAAAACTGTAGAAAACAAAGACAAAACTAATATTAGACAGCCAAATTTCTATTGTATTATGTGATATGAAAAGATAATAATTTGTGGACCATCAAATTTGAAACCATCACAGTCTATTAATTTTTTTTTAGAAATTTCGAGATAAGTATTAAGTTTACTTAAGTTTTAGGCGTATTGTTGTTATATACAAATATATAACAATCAAGTTTATTCAAGAATATGACTTGATTTTTTGGATTATCAAGAAAAGAATTAAGTTTTAAGTCTATTATTGTGTCCCATACTAATATATGATAATCAGATTCTAATGAACATGATTTGGTTTTTCGGATTATCAAGAAAACTATTAAGTTTTAAGAATATTGTCGTGTCCAATACAAATATATGACAATCACAGTCATTGGATATGATTTTATTTTTTGGGTTATCAAGAAAAGTATTAAGTTTTTAAGTCTACTGTCATGTCATGTACAAATATATAACAACTACGGTCTATTAAATATGACTTGTTTTTTCAATTATCAAAAAAAGTATTAAGTTTTAGGTCTACTGTTATGTCCTATATAAATATGTGATAATCACAATTTATTGAATATCACTTAATCTAGTGGAATATCAACCTTATTTTTTTCAACAATTGATTAATCTATATCTGAAATCTTATTAAAAACTTTTGATTTTACTTCAAATGTATAAAAAATTGTGAAAATGATTCTTGGTCTCAATGCACTTCATAAAACGAAAAAATGAATATGCCTTTGTTCATTGCATTTGCCATGTATAAGACACCAATAAACCAATGTGTAATTGTCAAGCTTTGTTCCAAGCACATTTTCACATATTAGGTAAATATTTTATTAATATTTAAATTATAATAAATTAAAAAAGAAAAGTTTTATTTTTTTATTTAATTATTTTTCAATTTAAAATATTTATTATTTATAATATTTTTTTAAATCTTACTTTTACTAATATTTGGATTTTCATAAATTTTGACTTTGCATTTAGCTTATTCTATTTTTATTTTAATTAAGATTTAAGTTTGAAATTCATTTTTAATTATTTATGTCTTTTTATGAAATTAGAAATAATAATTAAAATTTATTAGAATAATTTAATTTATAATTAATTACTTTTTAAAAAATTTAATTTATTGTATAACAAATATATTTTTAATTTTTATTTTAATTTATATAATACATTTAATTTATCTCATCATCTCTCTATGTCTCTCTATCTTCTCCTCTCCCTCTTCCTCTCTATGTCCCTCTCCATCTCCATATCCCTCTCCATCTCTCTCACTTATCTCTATCTCCTTACCTCTCCATACATCTCTCTCTCCCTCCCTCCCTCTATGCCTATCTCTATCACTCCCTCTTTTTATCCCCATCTCTCCTTATCTCTCCTTATATCTCCCTCTCTATGTGTGTCACTCCCTCTTTTTATATCCATCTCCTATTTATCTATCTCTATTTCTCACTCACACACTCCTTGTTACTCTTAGACATATTTGTCTCAATATGTCTCACACTTTCACACATGCTCTCTCTCTCTCTCTCTCTCTCTCTCTCTCTCTCTCTCTCTCTCTCTCTCTCTCTCTCTCTCTCTCTTCCAAGTCATATTTATTTCTCTACCTCTCTTTTCTATCTTCATCTCTCCCTCTCTTTATCCCTATTTCTCCCTCTCTTGCTATCATGCACTTTTTTCATATCTCTTTACATCTCTCTCTGAGCTCTCCTTTCCTCTTCTTTCCTCTCCATCTCTCTCTACCTATTTTATATATCTATTTCCCTCTCCACCTATTGCAAACATAACATGATCTTCTTGGTAATAGAACCTAGTTATCTTCCTAATTAATTTTTGTTTTAGTCATGTTTGCAACCATATAACTAGATGCATAGTTGGTTTTAAGCTATCACTTCTTGATTGAGACCTTGGTTGCACAAACAACATCAATTTTTAAATGTCGTACAAATTGAATCTGCACACTAAAAAATTGTATGCAAAATACACCAATTTTTTTTCTAATTGATCTTTCACACCTCTTTGACGTACCCATTGTACAACAAAGACTGATTGCTATTTGAATACTACACAATGATCTTTGGAAAAAACCCCAATCTTTTCCCTCATACCATAACAATAAATATCAATTCAAAATAATCTCTATTAATATCCCACTTGTGAAAAATGAATTTTTTGAAAGAATGCCTTCTATTGAAAAATTTGCATTTGATTTCATTCCATATTTTGGAGGCATCTTTTCTCTCCATGTGTTGTAAACTTTATCTCAAACATTCTAAAGAACCATTAAAAAACAAACAAATTGTTGGTGTAAATAATTATTCATCATGGATATTATTACACTTACTTAAGTTTACTTAGGATAATGCATTTCATAGTAGTTTGGATATGAGACACTTGGGTGTTTGTGCCACATTGGGATAGTGTGTGTAGGAGAAATTCCACCTCTTATGGTGTTGATCTTGTTATTACACTATCATATCCACTTATTGTGGAGTGATAATTCCACCTTCGGTAGGTGATCCACCTCATGTGGAATATTATATTATTTCTCCTACCTACCCACACCTATTTCCTACCTACCCTTGTTTCTTATTGAGCCACATGTCATGTTTGTGTGCTCATACATATCCCTAGCCTTGCCTATATAAGCAGGCTCATCTACATTGTATGGAAAAGTTGTTGATCATTTTCTATTGATGAGAATACAGTTTATTCTTGTCCCATATTATGTCTCTATCTTGTACATTTCAATGACTTCTTGATCTTGGCAAAATCCAACATGGTATCAGAGCTATTGGAGTCTCATTGATTCGTCTTGAAGAGGCATTATTGTGACGTCAAGAGGCAGATCTGAGGAGCATCGTCATTTGGAGGCATCCTAGACCAGATCCGACCTCTCCATTGCGTCCGGAAGGCCATTTCCATGAATTTTGGTTATAAAGTTGGCCTATTTTGGTGAGAAAATTTTTTTTCCCCAATTTTGCTTATCGTACGGATTTTTCGAATATTTTATATATATTTTTCAAAAAAAAAAAATTTCTGCAAATTGTTTTGAAAAATTCAAAAAATCAAAAAAAATCGAAAAAGATCAAAAAATTGAAAAGCAAAAAAAGAAATAAAAAAAAAAAACAAAAAAAACCTGTTTTTGGGGGGTCCGCAGACCCCCCCCGTACCGGTCGTACCTGCGTTTTGCAGGTTGCAGGACCTGCGCAGACAGTACCGACCTCCCGGCGCACGTACCTGTCTGTTCCCTTGTTCTCCGCGTCGAAGATCACCGGCGCCGCACCGTCTCCGTCCGATCTGCGCCCGCCGCCCACCTTGTTCCGGCGCCCTCAGCAGGTAGCTCCGCCGGCTCTCAGCTTCGACGCCCACACCGCCTTCGTCTCCAGGAACCCCAGCGTCTTCCCTCGGCGACCGCTCCATCTGTCTGTGCCGCCTCCACCCCGGCGCTGCTCCCCGCTTCCTCAAACTCTCACCGGCTCCTCCCGCAAGCCGCCTCCGGCGCCGCTCGCCGCTCCTCGGCACCCTCCGCCTCCCGCCACGCAGACAGACACATCCGCCACCTGCACAGTCAGCTCAGCGCGCTCGGCCACCTCATCCGCCACGTCGGACTTTCCGTACAACACGCAGATCAAACCGTACGACACGTAGACAGTACGGACTGCCACATCAACAGCCAAATCACCCTGCCACGTCGTCTATTCCGTACAGTACGGAACGTACAGTCAGCACCCACGTCATCTGTCCGTACGGTACGGACGCACAGTCAGCCAGGCAGCGAAGTTTTGGCGACGGTCATACGGCCGTCAAATTTAACACAGTGTTTTGCTGACATCAGCGCCACATCAGCAGGGTTTGAAAATTTTTTGACCCCCTCTCATTTGCATTTTTGATTTTGCAGTTCAACTTCAAATGGCCATAACTTGCTCATTTTTGCTCCTTTTTGGGTGCAATTTTTTTTGAAATGGGCTAGAATTTCGTGCTCTCCACAGTGGTGAAAGAATTTTTTGATTTTGATGCATGGATTTTTCAGAAAATACAGTTTTTGGTGACTGTCCCTGAGTAATCCCAGTTTTTGCAACTTCAGAGGCTTCGTTTGGGGTCATCCGACCTCCTTTTCAGGTGCCGTTTTTTTTGAAAGTGCGTATTTTTTTGTCTAATTTCACATGATGCTATCAGATTGATGTCATTGTAAGTAGAAATTTTACTTTCAGATCTTGGCCATTTTTGGCTCTCTTGGTACTTGTATATTTGCTTGAATCTCAGTTAGATTCATTGCACTATTGATTGAAGTCTCTTGTATCTCATTTGAGAAGTTGTAAAATTTGCATCATAAGTCCACTTTGCCTTGTTTTGCAAGTGGCTCATTGTAACCGCACTAAGTATAAAGTGCCAAAATCATCACTTTTGGGGGGGTACTTTGATTGATTGAATTTGGGGGGTGTCTCTTGTGCTTTTGTGCTCTTGTGTTCTTTCCTTTTTGCTGCTATGGGTTCTTCAAAGTTTCCTCTCTTAACTCCACATAACTATGCTACTTGGAAAATTGATGCATGGAGTAAACTTATGGAAAAAGGACTCACTCATTACATTGATGGAACTATTGTTGCTCCCGCTGATCCTAAGGCTGATCCAGTTGGTCACTTAGATTGGCTCACTAAAAATATCATGGCAATTGGTACCTTAAGAAAGTATGTATCAAAGGATCTCATTTTTCATATTGAGAAATGTACTCTAATCAAGGATGCTTGGCAAAAGTTTCAAGACTTGTATGGTCAAGTTGATGAGATTAGGGGATATCAAATTGATAGTGATCTCACCATGTTAGATCCCAAGAACTTTGATACTATACAAGATTATGTCACTAAGGCAAATGAGTTGAGGGCACAACTCAAAGATTGTGGCATTGATAAAAAGGATACTCAATTGATATTCAACTTGATAGGCAAGCTTCCACAAGAATATGCAGCATTTGTTTCTAGTTTCCAAACTCATAGAATGACAATGGGTTCAAGCTACAAAATGCCTACATTTGATGCTTTCAATGAAATGTTGATGATGGAACAAACTAAGTTGATAAGCATGGGCATTCTTAAGACTTCTTCTAAGTCTCAAGCATTAGTGGCAACTCAAGGAAACAAAGGAAATCAAGGAAAGGACAACTCAAACAAGAAGAAATGGCAATCAAAGCCTAAGGAAAAAGCATCATCTTCTCCACAACAAGGAGATTCATCTTCTTCTAAGAAAGATAATTCACCAAAGAGAGAGAGACCTACTTGTGCTTATTGTAAAAAGATTGGTCATGAGGAACATCGTTGCCATACTAAGAAGATTGATGAGCTCACACATATCATCAAAAAGCATAACATTGATTTGCCTAAAGTCTACAAGAAGGATGATTCATCAACTTCCACTTCCTCACATTCAAAAGGAAAAGGGCAAGCATTCATGGCTTCTACAAGTGGAAAGACTCACTCTTTTGGAACAAGAAAAGGACAAGCTCTATGTGCTACAACAGATCATACTTCAGAGAGATGGCTTCTAGATTCAGGGGCTTCTCATCATATGGCATCTTCACAATCTATGCTCTCAACATTTGAGCCTTGCACCATGCCACAGATTTTGATGGGCAATCATACATACATGGATGTGATTGGGAAAGGATCTATTGACATTGGGGATAACTCCTTCAATGATGTGTTGTGTGTACCCCACTTGACAAACAATCTCCTTTCTATCTATCAAATCACACATGGCGCAACTAAGAGAGTTGTGGAGTTCACACCTGACTCAGTTTTTATTAGAGACATGGAGACTAGAGCTATCATTGCAACTGGGGTGGTTGATCATGCATCTCGGTTATACTCCTTTTCAGATTTTGTTGATGATGATGATTTCACATTTGATGATTCTACACATGATGATCACACTTATTGTGATGATTCAGATTTTGAGGAGAACTTTGGACACTTGAATTTGGGGATTCTCACATGTAACCCAGTTCTTGAGTCTTGTATTTCATCTTCTCATATTGATATCACATCACCTATTGCACCTGATGATGCAGATAGTGCGACAGTTTTGCCTTCATGTGATTCAGTGCAGCAGGATATACATTGTCTTCCAGCTTCAGATTCATGGGATGATTACATGACAGATATTGCAGGTTTGTTTGTGGAATCCTACATTGCAGATTTGGGAGACATCATTGATGACATACATCTTCTCTTTGATGAAGATGATCCTTCTTCGATTGTTGCGAGGGCACACTCTGACCCTCTTGTTCATTCTCTACATGATCATTCTTTCAAGGTTGACATGATTGTGGATACTTATGTACAGCAGTTGGAGGAGGTCTCTTTATTCTTTGAGGAGACACATGAGTCTTTGGACATTGTTCTACATCCATCTCTACTAGATGTTGGAGTTCCTTTTTCAGCAGTATGGCACAGTTTACCATCTTTGGAAGGGGTATCTTTCAGCATCGACATGGGGACACTTGAGCAGTTTTCAGAGATTCCTTTCATCATGAGTTTTCTTCATACATCTTCCCTTCATGATTGGGGAGACTTCATGGATACACCTTTGGTTTTGTTTCTTCCTAAGGGGAGGAATGTTGTTCGACGTTCGTGGAGCAGTTTCTTCATACATCGAGCTTCTATCATTGGTGCAGATTCTTCATTGAGGGATGATCACAGTTTGACTTCTCTTCTTCTCTCGTATGGGGGGGACCTTTTCCTCACATGGGGTTTTGTTCCTCACATACTTCTTTGAGAGTTCTCTTGTATAGCTTTCATCTCTCTTTTTGGGGGAGGGTTTTTTCCCATTGGGTTTTTCTCTCTTTCCCCACTTTGCGAGAGATTTCATTGGTTTGCATGCATTTGCATTTGTGCATGGGTACCTAACATGGCCTCGTAGCCGGGACCCATCTTGCATTGCTTAGTTGCATTGTAGACTTAAGTGCATTCCCCTAAGTTGCACTTAAGGGGGGGTGTTGGTGTAAATAATTATTCATCATGGATATTATTACACTTACTTAAGTTTACTTAGGATAATGCATTTCATAGTAGTTTGGATATGAGACACTTGGGTGTTTGTGCCACATTGGGATAGTGTGTGTAGGAGAAATTCCACCTCTTATGGTGTTGATCTTGTTATTACACTATCATATCCACTTATTGTGGAGTGATAATTCCACCTTCGGTGGGTGATCCACCTCATGTGGAATATTATATTATTTCTCCTACCTACCCACACCTATTTCCTACCTACCCTTGTTTCTTATTGAGCCACATGTCATGTTTGTGTGCTCATACATATCCCTAGCCTTGCCTATATAAGCAGGCTCATCTACATTGTATGGAAAAGTTGTTGATCATTTTCTATTGATGAGAATACAGTTTATTCTTGTCCCATATTATGTCTCTATCTTGTACATTTCAATGACTTCTTGATCTTGGCAAAATCCAACACAAATAAAACCTATTGGACCAAAATATGCATCTTTGAATAAATTCATATCAAACCTACTACAAAATCAATCAACATTCAACTAGGCAAATAGAATGCCAGAGGAGACCAAAAAATATTTTATTTTGACACATCATATATCCTATAGAACTAACATAATCCACAAAATAATCAATCTAACATGACTCCTTCCTAGGTTGCAACAAGGAATAGAAAAATTCTACACTTTAAAAAAAGATAAACTTATGTGCTTTCTTTTTCACAAAGCTCTATCGGAAAAAAGAAAACTTTATAGCCTCTTTTGTGAGAATCCCACACTTCTATTCAATATCATTAAGTGCAAATCATTTCCAACAGTTTCACTTCTCACTATGTTGCAAACATAACTTCCTTCTAAACATTTTGAGTCTTCAATAATTGCTTCTATCCACCATGCAATATGCAATTCTACAGACCCCCAACATTGACAAAACATCCATGATCACATTACCCTAACACTAAATGAAGAGCGAAGAATTGATAAACTAAACCATCATTGCAAATTAGTAACAAAATGATAAATTGATATTCAGTTCCCAACTATCTAATTATCTAACTATTAATTATAAACAAACTGTTATTCTATTTAATCTAATTTATTTATTCTAAAACTGAACAACTAATGTAATATTCTCCAACATAACAATCCATAAATTATATCATGTTTGTACCAAAAATGATAATCATATGCATACCCTCGTGAACAAAATGCATAACTCCAAGCATCATATAGAAAAAAACCAACATATGCATTACAAAATCACATAAACTATCTATCTTGTACCTTAATAAATAAACCATAACCATAATGATCGATCACATATATAACATAGATAAGTCATACAACCATCTAAAAAGTATATAGAAATGTTCATCCCAACCATCCATCATCTATCTTAATACATAAATCAATAACCATAATCATGCATCACATAAATAACATCCATAAGCCATATAATGATCCATAAAGTATATCAACATGTTTGTATATGACATGTTCAAAAAACATTTGAATAAAGACTTGACAATTCACTTACATTGACAAAAAAACCCTCTCAAATGTAGAGAGAAATTATTCATTCAATGTCAATTTCTTCAATTCATAGTAATTTGTCACTCTTCAAACTTTTTTGGCATAGCAGAGACTTGACAATCACAACCCAATACAAACACAAATTTGAATTTAGTTTAATAGTTAGCATTGTATCAATTCTCTAATAAAATAATTATAAATTTAACTATAAAGCTTTCCTCAAATTTATAAGATGTTTTATATAAATTACAATTGAAATAACATTACAACTTTCGATACAAGTACTACGTATGTAACTTTTGAGTTGACTTCTTAAAGTCTCTGTGTTCTAATAATTTAGAGTAACATGTTCGGTTTCCCATGGGCTTTTCCAATGTACAACGATCGTGTCTGGTCGATTCGAAGTCTTTATCCAAGTTGCAGAAGTTTTGAACATTTCGATTCAACACGTTGGATTGACTATGATTAATAAACAAGACTCGTTTACTTGTCTGCACAAGCGTGTTTGAAAGGTAAAATAATAATACGCAAACTATGTCAATTTTACTTACAAATAGTTTAACATGTAAACTAAATAGTATTTGAATAGAGTATAGTCCGACAAAGACATTCAAAGCGTAGTTTGTCAAACACCGTGCCGTCTCCCGCAAAATAAAAATAACGTTGCGACGTGAAGTGATTGACTGCCTTACATACGTGTCTTCCAAGTAAATTTGAAGTAAACGAGACGTGAAAGTGATTGTCGGACTTACCTATGTACCTTCGTTCCAAAACCTGTGCGAAATAGTGAGAAGATGTATTACTAGGGCTTTGTTCCAATAGCGTTTAACGTTTCAGACAGACAATAGAAATGGCCACTGATAGTCTGTTTGTATGCTATTGCTTCCTTTCAGTGCTTTATATGCTTTCTCTACCTCACAATTGCCATTCCCTGACTGTTGATGGTGGAGACAGTATCGCTTTGGGGGCCTCTCTCACTGGAAATCAGAGCATAGTTTCAAAGAATGGCACCTTCGAATTGGGATTTTTCTGTCCTAATGGAACCAATAACTGGTACATCGGTATCTGGTACGCCCAAATCACCGAGAAGACCATTATTTGGGTGGCTAATAGAGAGACTCCCATCAGAAACAAGCCGGGCGTTTTGAAGCTATCAACAGACGGCTATCTCAAACTATATGATTCAGAGGGACGCTCAATTTGGTCGACAAGGAAGAACCAGAAAGCTATAGCCTCCAGAGCTATCATACTTGATTCCGGTAGTTTTGCTATGTTGGGTGGACACACCATTTCGGAGATTGTCTGGGAGAGTTTCTTGTACCCGACAAACACAATCTTGTCCGGAATGAAGGTGTGGAAAGGCATAAAGCTAACTTCCTGGAGAAGCTCGTCGGATCCAGCGCCTGGACCCTTCTCTTTCCAAATGGATCCAACCCCAGGCAAGACGGACTTTTTGCTCCTATATAATAACAATATTAGTTATTTGAACAGCGGAGAGTGGGTTGGTAACCAATTCACCAACATGCCAGAGATGTCTAATAAGGACTCTTCTAAAATTCTTAAGACCGCCTTTGTAAAGATTTCTCCCACAAGGATGTACTTCACGTTTGATCAAATATCATTATTTGATAGTTTCACTCAGCGTGTAGTCCTCGACAAGTCTGGAGATCTAGCAGCATACAATCGAATTAGTGGTAGCAGCTGGAATCTTATCTGGTCTATACCTCGAGACCTCTGCCTTGTTTATAATCTATGCGGGGCTTACGGAGCGTGCAACAGTAACAATCTTCAATTCTGCAGCTGTCTCGAAGGCTTCAAACCAAGAGACAATCGCGCCTGGTTTTCACAAGATTGGTGGTTAAGCGGATGCGTTCGTAGTAGCCCTCTCCACTGCTCTGCCACCAACGGTACTACCGATGGTTTCCTGCAAAAGAACGACATATCCTTAGCTGAGGAAAAAGCAGTTTCATATTCCCAATACCCAACTCTATCAACATGCACAGCTGCATGCCTGGAAAATTGCTCCTGCAAAGCCTTCGATCACACTAACTCTACTCCTCCCATCTGTAGAATGTGGTTTGGGGATCTGTTCAATGTTCGCGTTGCATCAAACAACCAACCTATCTTCCTTCGCATGGCTGCTACTGAGTTGCAACAATCCATATCCAGTGGAGGCAGTAACCAAGGTCGTGTCCTTTCAATTTCACTTCCCGCAGGCACTGCTTTCGTTCTTGTTTCAGCTTTCCTTGTTATAATGTTTCTTCGGTGGAGGCGTGGAATGCTGGGCAAGGGAGGAGATATGGAAGGTGAGACTCTGCCTGCTTCGCTGAGAACATTCACTTACAAGGAGCTGCGAATTGCAACCAACAATTTCAGAGATAAGTTAGGGAAAGGAGCATTTGGTTCTGTCTTCAGAGGAGCTCTCCCAGACAATACCCTTGTAGCAGTTAAAAAATTAGAGGGGTCTACACAGGTAGAAAAGCAGTTTCGTGCAGAAATAAGCACAATCGGAAACATACAGCATGTCAATTTGGTTCGGCTTTGCGGGTTTTGCACAGAAGGATCACAAAGGCTGCTGGTTTACGAGTACATGCCCAACGGATCTCTCAATTCCTTTCTATTCGCTGGATCACAAAAGCTGTTGGACTGGAAGACACGATTCGAGATTGCTTTGGGCACTGCACGAGCTTTAGTTTATCTCCACGAAGAATGCCGAGATCAAATCATCCACTCTGATATAAAGCCCGAGAACATTTTGCTTGATAGCGATTTCAACCCCAAGGTGGCTGATTTTGGGCTGGCAAAGTTGGTGGGAAGAGATTTCAGCAGGGTTTTGACAAGCATGAGAGGAACTCGAGGTTACATCGCTCCCGAGTGGATCGACGGCTTAGCAATTACTTCCAAGGCAGACGTGTATAGCTTCGGCATGATGCTGCTGGAGATGATATCGGGTCGAAGAAATGTGGACATGAGCGTGAAGGAACACACTAAGCAATACTTTCCCATATGGGCTGCAACTCAAATTCTAAACGGAAACATGATGAGCATTGTGGACGAAAGAATTGCGATACATGCGGATGTTGAGGAGGTGAGAAGAGCTACTCTTGCAAGCCTGGTATGCATTTTAAAGGATGAGAATGAGAGGCCAAGCATGGCTCAAGTTATCCTGATGCTACAAGGAAAGATGAATCCTGATACACAACAGGTCATGAGATCTTTACAGTATCTAGTTGAATATTAGATTCCCGTTGTCAATTTGTTTTTCAATTTTTTTACGCCCTATGCTAAACTTAAAATGTTCAGCTCCTCTCTCAAAGGGTGCCTTCGCGGGTAAGGCTTGATTTGAGGAGGCAATAAACTTTGCATTTTCCGCCCGGGTGATTATGTATGTTAGATTCCCTAAGTGAATTTCTCATATATATATATATATATATACTAGCAACAAATTTGTAATCAAGCATGGAATTTTCATCATGTCAATAACAATTACTTTATTATGACATTTTCAACTAAACTGACTGTCTATAGATTTATATTACCTTGGAATTGATAAAATAAAACAAAATAATAGTTATTACAAGATTAATAATTTGAAATGAGTCGAGTGGGAGGTAAGGCGGGAGCGGGGGTTTCAAGGGAGTCTACTCTTTTTGCTGTCTCAGAGGCCAGTTTTGGGGTCTTGTTATTCTTGGTCTCGCTCCCAAGGATGTTGATTTGTTCCTCGAGGGTGTTGTTCATTCTTGCCTTTTTCTTCTCCTCACCCTTTCTGACTTTTGGCCCTCTTTGAGGGGTTGGTTTAGTGGTTTGGTCCCTCGGATGCTATCTAGAGTTCCTTCGATGTGGGTTGTTTTGTATGTTTCTATCCTCATTGGCCCCTTGGTTGGCTTACCCCTTACTTTTTGGTTTTTACTTCAACATCTTTGGTTTTCTTTGGTTCTACCTATAGAGGTGGCAGTATCTTCTTTAGAGGTGAAGATGGATGGTGTTGGACATGACTAATCTTCTATTGAGGTGAAGGTGGATGTTGCAGTTGAGACTGGAAAATGCTCTTGGGAAGTTGATGATGTGTTGCCTCGCCCTCCTATAGAGGTGTAATGGTTCCATGGGGTTTTGATTGAGCGAGGTTTGTCTGCATAGTTGATCTTCTCTCCTTGTCCTACTGAGGTGGCTCTCTCTCCTATTGAGGTGGAGAGAAGGTGTATGGGAGTATTTCAGCTGCTGCTATTCATGTTGGTTGAGGGAGCCTGTCAAAACCCTCATGGATTTCTTTGTAGAAAGTTTTGGATGCCTTCTTAAAACCTTGTTTCCCAAAATGTGCCTTTAGGATATGCAGTTGTTATCTAGGCCTCGACAAGTTGTGGAAGCCTTGTAAAACCCACTCTCTTAGGTTGTGGGAGCCTTGTAAAACCCACTCTCAAGGTTGAGGGAGCTTGGAAAAATCCTATGTTTCTTGTTTCTCTCAGGGACAGGCTAGATGCTAGTGGTTTTCAAGCGCCCAATTTGGCTAATGTTTTTTTTTTAGGTTCAAGCTTTGTGGTTTTTTGTGGCCTCAAGATTTTGTTACAAGTTATGGGAGCCTGGGGAAACCCTTCTTGTTGGTTGAGGGTGCTTGAAAATACCCTCATTCTTTATTTTTTGAGGACTATTGTTTGCTGATTTAGATCCTCTACTTGGGCCAGCCTCTTTTGTAATGTTCTAATCTTGAGGATTGGATGGTGTTTGATTGGCTATGATTGCTTTGTTTTTTACTTATGCTTTGTGCAGTCTTTGGGTTTTGGGATCTGGATGCCCATAAGTCCATAAGGTTTCAGGTCCTTTCTAAAACCTATTGTTTGCTGTCAGGTAGTCTAGTCTATCTTTCAATGGCAACTCTCTGATTCTAAGGGTTTCGAGGCCCCTTTGAAACCTGTTTTATCCTAATAAAAAAATTTACATTTTTTTCATTTAAAATTATTTTATTTTTATTAGATTATAAGTTTTGTCTTGTTTTTATTAAAGACCATTTTTTTAAAGGTGAAAATGGAAAGCCACTATATTAAATTAATTAATAGCTGGTTCAAGGGCTTCTAGAGGAAAGAGCCAGCAAGAAAACCTCTATTCCTAGCCCAAAATAACAATGACTAAAGTACAAAGCGACTTAGAAATCAGCCTAAGAGCCTATATATCTAAATAAGCCATGGATTGGCCCAGTTAGGACCTACAAATTGCAAAAACATCTTGTCTAAATCGGCCTTAATATTATGACAACTACAATGCATTTACCCCAAAGCACAATCTTATATACACTGCTTTTGTCCATGGAATACTATTTGCATATCATGTGGACCTTATGGTAAATCTACCATAATTTACATTTACAAGAGAGCAACATATAGCTTGAAAAGTCTACACATAAAGTGTGTAGTTAAAACAAGAACCGTGTGCCCTGTATCTATGTGTTTTGTATCTGCCGCATGAGAAAAACTTCCAAAAACTCATTACCATTGCCATCTCAATCACTACTCCATGCATTGTCATGCAAAGGACCTATGTCTATCCATATCTAAACTATGCATGTCAGTCTCATGCATACCGATCACTACCATATTGCCTTGCAATCAAGTGCAAATTTGTCATCACGCTCAAAATCTTTGTCTAACCATATGCATTCTATGCATATCGGTCACATGTATATTGATCTCTATCATATTGCCTTGCAATCGAAGTTGATACCAATCATTGTCATATTTCCTTTCCATCGTCTTAACACAAACCCAATTTTGTATATGACCAACTAATAAGGTACCTATTACCATACCAAAAGTGCAGAAACCTAACCAATGGATGAAATTATAAACAAGAATTCTTGGCCCATGAATGAACAAGTGAGCAACAAAACTGTCACACCAATGAGGTCTTCATCCCTAATTTTTTATGGATCTGGCAGATCTGCCTGGAAGACAAAGCTATGATTTCCAACATTAATAGGCCCAATAAGTACATTCTTCAACATCTGATCATAAGATTCATCTTCTACTGACCCAACATATGTCAACATCCATTCCAAATCTTCTTTTAGAGGAGCCAGGCATTCATATGATATCTCAAATTGAAACGAGATGAGAAAAGCAACAGGATTGTCAACAACTATTATGTTGGTTAAGCTCACCGCACTCATTTTATATTTTCCAAACACCCAAAATTTCAAATCCAACAATATGAACACCTAAAAAGGCTACACGCATGGAAAACCTCCCCTGTTGATACTCAAGTAAGATAACTCTCCCTCATTAAGCTACAGGACACAAACGACACAAAGTGAGGAAGATTTAATTTATACTGATTTTTAGTAGAGGAGAGATAAAATAGTTGAAGATCTTTACAAATGACAACCCTCCTCTTCACTCTGATTACTTCAGTGTATTGGCTTCCACTTAGCGACCTGGGATGTAAATTTAGCAGCCTCCTTGGTTGGGTCATTTTAGGAGTTGAGGCCACATATCCTCTCTTGAGATCCTTCACAGCAACATTCTTAGCATTGAGTCCCACATTATCACTAGGTAATGCCTTCTGCAAGGCTTCATGTTGCATTTCAATGGACTTAACCTCAGTGGTCAGCCCAGTTGGACCAAAAGTGACAATTGTGCCTGGTTTCAACACTACAGTCTCAACACCAATCTTGTAAAAAAACTAAAGTGGCAACCTAAGAGTCTTGCCTGAAGGATGTTTAGGATCTAAAACCTAGTCAAGGGCATCCAAGTGTATGGGGGGCCCTTAAACCAATCAAGGTTGGCTGATCTCTCAATCACGTTATCACCCTCAAATCCAAAGATAGGAGCAAGTGGAATTTTGTCAAGGTTCTACCCAACCTTCTTTAGGTAAGAGGATACTTCCTTTACAATTTCCTCATAGCGACCCTTAGAGTATTTGGGAGTGGTAGCATCAATCTTGTTACAGCAGCAAATCATTTTCTTCACTCCCAGGGTGAATGCTAGCAAAGCATGTTCTTAGGTCTGTCCATCCTTAGAAATACCAGCCTCAAAACCTCCAATTGTTGAATCAGTAATCAGCACTACACACTCAACCTGCATCAATCACGGTTTCTACCTTTGTTGCTTCTAATGAGCATGAGCAACACCTGCCCTGTTTGATTTGTGATTCCTGGCACTCTGTAGATTCCCGTACCTCAACTTAGGAGGCACCAGGTTCTTCAAACAAGGAGATAATAAAACACCTCTCTACTCTCTCAAACGCATCCCTCAAGAAACTCTTGCATTTTTTCAAATAGTCTTTGTTCATATTGTTATGATAAGAAACATCTCCTTAGAGATGACAATCAAGTCAACGATTTATAGAGTTTTTCCAAGTTCACAATCTGCAACAGGCTAGGATATTCATAAATGTTAATAGGTGTAATTGAGGAGTCCCAATTTAAGTTCTCACAACCCATGTTTTCCAGTAGATCTACAAGT
Organism: Cryptomeria japonica; assembly: GCF_030272615.1. Classification (NCBI taxonomy): domain Eukaryota; kingdom Viridiplantae; phylum Streptophyta; class Pinopsida; order Cupressales; family Cupressaceae; genus Cryptomeria; species Cryptomeria japonica. Next base: position 668,891,322 of record NC_081411.1, on the reverse strand, counting down.
TTATTCCCCTCTCTATATGTATGAGAGACATAACATTCCTTAAATGAGTCCAAAGTGCCCAAATGTATTGAGGATATATGCTATTTTCCAATTCGTTGATTGTCTATTTATGTAAGCATCAACAATCAAGGTTGAGTCACCTTGAATTTGTATATTTGAACAGCCTATTTTTTAGCTATTAATCCATTTAAAAGAGCAACAACTTTAGCCATATTGTTAATCCTAGATGGAATGTTGGAGGACTTCAATGTAATCAGATTACCAAGACGGTCCCTAATGTAGATTCCAATACCTGAAATACCCGGATTACCTTTTGAGGTGCCATTAAAATTCAAATTGATGATATTGGGGCATGATGGTTGTCATTTGATCTTTGATCTATTAATGGGCTACTAAGGATGACATATTGGAGTAGAGAAGGAAGGTAACCTAATTTCTTTCCATTCATTGATAGTGAAGTTATCCTATGGAATAAAGGTGTAATTACCATTTATATTTTGAATGTTGGCATTAACTATCTCTGAAATAGATTTTTGTACCCCATCCAAAAGCATCTGTACATTAGACATTGTTTGTCAAAAAAATCTTGTATTTCTTTCCTGCCAAATTGACCAAATAACAATGGTTGGGATGCATTTCTAGATGCATGCAAGTAATGAATTAGAGAACACGGTGGTCCATGATTGGAACATGTCCCATAATGTATTAGGTAGTGGCATAGCTAGATTTAATTTATTCATGACAAATTGCCAACATTATTGGGCAAAGGAACAGTTCATGAATAAATGATCAGCTATCTCCATCTCCTTGTTACATAAAACATAATTGAAAGGCTGAGTAATATTGAGTTTACGCAATTTGTCACTTGTTAGGATTATTTTCTTAAGTGCTAACCAAGCAAAACATCCCTCTTTTGGCAACACCGAGTTATTCGAGCAAAAGGAGTAGGCCCTATGATTCAATTTTTTATTTTTCATCTAGTGAATAGCTTTGTACCCATTTTTAACTGAATAATTTCCATTTTTGGATGGTGCCTAGATCAAGGTGTCTTTCTTGTTTGATATGTATACCTCTCTCTCAAAGAAGATATGCTAAGAAATTGTTGCCTGATCTGAAAGTATAGGGAGTGTTGAAGGATCCTTCCAAATAGCCTTTCCTGAGAAGATATCTACAACACAGATATAATCAAATAACTTTATCCCCCAATTATCACTGATAACTTGTGCTGCACTAGCCAACTCCACATTTTGAATCAAAGGTGGCAGCCCATTCGATGAATCAATCCAAAACTTAATGCTTTCCCCATTATGGACTTCCCATGACACATATCTAGTGATAACTTCTCTCAAAGATCTCATGAAGTTCCATATGGTTGAGCCTTGAGGAGCATCTGAGACTTTTAAGATCCTTGAGTAGTCATTGGTGTCCAAATACTTGCCTACATTATTTTGCACCATTTTTTATGGGGTTTGGAGTACATCTGTCATACTAACTTACCTCCAAAGGCCTTGTTTCTTTTAGAAAGATGTTGCAAACCTACACCCCCCACCTCCTTTCTATTTTCCATATCTTCAAGTGACACCAAAGGTATCTTTTTAGTATCCATCATATTACTTTTCCATAAGAAGTCTCTTATGAGTTTTTGTATTTGGTGGATGACAAATTTAGGGGCTTTAATAACTGAAATGTAATAATTTGGTATTGCAGAAAGGACAGATTTAATGAGTAGGATTTTACCTGATAGGGAAAGCCATCATGTTTTCCATGCAACAACTTTGTCCTTTATTCTTTCAACTATAGATTTTCAATAACTAGCTTTATTGGATCCCATTAAAAATGGTATTCTGAGGTAGGCGGTTAGACGTTCTTCTAGTGTAAATCCCAATATTTTAACTATTTTTGTTGATATTATCTAATTAGTGTTGAAGATGTATACCTTTGATTTATCAAAATTTATCTTCTGACCTGATACAGCTGTATAAAGATCCAAAGTCTGTTTGATCCTTTTATTCTTTAATTTGTATGTAAATGTTTATTTTATTTTGAAAAGTGTCATACATAATATTAAAATTCTTTTATTCACTTAAAAGTATTGTTTAAAATACATATCAACTTTTTTATATTTTTTATTTGACAAACTCAACCACTACACTCAACACTCCATTATAGTTACGTCTCTCAATAAAACAAAAGTCGCATGGATATCTTAAATGCATCTGTAATAACCCACTTAACTTAATCCAAAAACTCAACTAATTTTTTCTTTTAATATATAAAAATATTGATTTCTTATTCTTACTTATTCTTTTTTTTTTTTTATTCAATCACATACTCAAGTACATCTATCCAAATGAGATAGGCATCCATCCAACTGGGATGGGCATCTAACCATACGGGTTAGGCATCTATCCATATGGGACTAGGCATCTAACCATATGGGTTAGGCATCTGTCCATACGGGACAAGAGGTTTCATCTATCCAATCTGGGATAGGCATCTACCCAAACAGGGTAGGCATTTATTCATAAGAATAGGATATGCTCTGGCTAGAGACTTTAGACTCATTGGGACCATCTGGGTCCTGAGCCACTCTCTAAAGACTACACTCCCCTACTAGGAGTGCACCGAGGTCACCGTCCTTAGCAGTATTAAAATAATTACATAAACAAGCTTGAGTTTCACCTTGGAATTCGTCCTAAAGCCTCAGGAAGTCAAGCGAATTTATACGAGATTCCTTCTGAGTATGCATTGAATTAATTTTAACCTTTCAATTAGTATTTGCACCATTTGATTAAAAGACCAAGGAGCTTCAAGAACCAACTACTCACCCATAACCAAATCCTAATCCCCATCCCTGAACGCCTTAGTACAAGGGACAACTTCGTCCCTAGACTGCCTACATACCCATTTCAGCACGGGATCAAGGCGTAAAGTATGTAGTTTTGGTTTCTAAATATGGTTTAATGTAAACTGTTTGGTGGGTACGCAACCCTTTCTAGGGTCAATGTCCCAGATAGTTTCTCTGTGGTTGCTACTCACGATGGTAGCTCTATAGCAAAAAGGCTGAAGGTGACCTCATGCTTGTGGCCTAAAACAACTAGTTCCTATTTTCTATTAAATACGTCACGCTTAATCCATTATCATACTTTGAAAAATCATCAAGATAGATAAATTCCAAATTATCACACACCGCCAAACCCTAATGGGGTTTTCTAAGGTTTAACTGAGCAGATGTAAATTCATTTAAAAATTCATATTTTTAGATTATCGATCCAAGGGGGATTACCCTCCCCTTGGATTTTAACTTCCAAATGACCCTTATTTCTCCCTGGTGATTTAGAGGGACGATGCCATAGATGTTGTTATTGCAACTTTATTAGGCATTAAGTGTAGTAGTTCAACACGACGGCATTACCCGTAAGTGTGACCCAGAGGCACCATAGATACCGAACGCTGCTAATTTTTAGTTTCAACTCCTCTTGTTTAGTTATCTAACTAGGAATTTAACTTTGAATTCATGAATCCTAAAAGAAGCAATATACCAATACAATTATGAAAAAGAAACTATTATATACAAGGAATTATCGCTTGAATTTAAAAACTAAACTATGAATTTTTACGTAATTGAAAGGAACATAAACAAATCGACTACCTGGAATAGTATTTTCTCCAAAGGAAAGTTATGATAATTAAAAATATGAAAACTTGAACTAAATACATGAAATTACTAATTTCTTGGAAACCATGATACTTTCAAAGATAACTTATGAAAATGATTTGAATTACTTGCAAGATATAATTGTTTTGGACAAACCATTACACAATAAGTATGAATCCTAGTACCAATTTGCTTGAAAGAAAATTAAATGATTGAATAGCAAGAATTTGGAAATGAATTTTAACACCTACTTGTTTGAAGTGGAAAGTACTTAATAATAATCCCAACTAATTCTTCCATATGAAGTAATACAAATTTCATCTACAAATGATAACACTACTTTAAATGTGAGTCCTAATACTTGAAAGGTACTAAATTGCTTGAAATAGAATTTAAATTATCAAATAATTATACTTTGGAAATGAATTTAATACTCACTTGTTGAAGGGAAAAGGAAACAACTATTCAACAATAAGCTTCAAATTAACCACATTATTCTTAGTTACTAATTGTTTGAAAAAAGAGATTAGACAAGAGTGTAAGCACTTGCTAGTTAACCAAGTAAATAATACTAAGTCTCCTAATAAGCAATTCTAATCAATAAACTTCTAGTTGCTTTTGAACTAATACCTTTGCAAGATTATAAAGTGATAACTAATTACTCCTTCCACTTGAATTAACGTTAACTTTATCGTTGGATACATTCTACAAATAATAACTTTATCAATTTCAAATACTTCAAAGGGAGCTAATGTTTGCTCCTTAAATTACCCTCAATTAGAATTGTTATTTAATTTTCTAAGTGATCATGGAGTAGGTTTCTTGAAACTCATTTGCTAAAATAATTTCGGTTTTGAATAAACTCTCTTTGCATCCTAATTAATACTATTACCATATGAATATTTAACTACGCAATTTACCTCTAAATTTAATGTTAATTAAATTTATCCTTACTAATTACTTGTATTATTAAGTGTAACTTTTCCTTTTTACTAGTCTTATGTTTCTTTTAGCTAGAAGGTAAATGATTTTAACTATTAAAAGAAGTGACTATTCGCAATGCCTTATATACTCATATCTTGGAATCTAATAAGGAAACAAATCAAATAATCAACCTTTCGAATTGAGACACATTAACTCATGTTGCTGAAATAACTAAAAGGGTTACTATGAATCTAAACACATTACTTGTTAGGTAAATTCTTTTAACATTTGATACTTGTACTAATTGAAATATACAAAAGATAGTTTGAAGTCCAAAAATTAAAAATAAATAAATAAAGAACTTAGATATTTGAAATGTATTAAATGTCTTGGGAAAATCTACTTACTACTAGGTACAATTTGAGACTAAATAGAGACACTTGAAGAAAAAGAACCAATACTATAGAATAAGTGTATCATTGGTGAAATATCATTTTTCCCTAAAGGATTAATCACATCTTAAATTTTTCTTCAATAAACAAACTTTACTATACACTAAAGAATAAATCCCTTCTTATAAGAGTAGATTATAAATTTGATTTCAACTATGTTGACATAAATAAATTTTAATTACCAAATTCTAATGAATAAATTTTATCTAAATAAACCCCTTAGTATATATACATAAAATAAATTTTAATTGTAAATCCTAATTGTATTTTACTTTAAATAAAGCACCCCCACCTCCTCTTTTCTTTTTTTTTCATTATTACTAACTTCAAAAAAATCAATTTTAAATTTTAACGATGTAAACAAACTATAAAATAAATAATTCTAATAAATTAAAATTCATTCATTGAACAATTAATAAATTATAATTTAATTCACTCAACTCGAATCAATGCAAATCAATTTAACATTAACAAGATGTTATTTATAAACAATTGGTATGAATTTTAAGACAACATATACCAATATTATTTTATATCCTAAACTTATTATAGTCAACTATATATAATATATCAATTATATTAATAATTTATTAATAACTAAATTAAAAATAAAATTGTAAAAATAACAGCAGTTATACCAATTGATATAACATGGTTGCCATGCCATAATAACTCTACATGCCTGAAACTTAAGTAACATTAATTCTTAAAAGATTTATATAAGTATTTTTATTATTATTTTTTTATTGTATTTATCTATATATATTGATTTGATCTGAGTTTATAAAAAAATAAATAAATAAACAGAGATAGATTTAGGAATTAAATTATATATTCACTAAAAGATATAATTAATTCACATAGAACAATAAGTGAAAGAAAATAAATAAGTAAATAAATAAATTTATCTTTGATGCATTATGAGATGGGTAATAATTTTTATTTTATTTTTTAAGTTTCTCATAGAAGTGATATTATTCAGGGAGAAAGAAAAACACATGTTCCCAGGGAGATACAAATTTTCTTAAATAGATGAACAAGTATATGTTCATAGAAAAATAATTAAATTAATTCACAGAGAGGGAGTAAAATTTATTTACAGGGAAGGAAAGATTATATTCATAGATGTTTACAAAGGAACAATTTTATGCTTTATGCTCACAAAAAGAGTAAAACAAGATCTATACACAGATGAATAAATTAAATAAGAGAAGTAAGATTTATACACAGGTAATCATATGCTCACAGAAATAAGTTTATTCACATGAAAGTAATAAAAAAATAAAAATAAAGATTTATACACAGATGATCAACATATATTCACAGAAAGATAAGTTTATTCACATGAAGATAATTACATATGGAAAATAAGATTTTTTTCACAAAGACCCTTTTTCTAGATTTTAAAATTCAAGAAAGCCAAAGCAAAGATTTGATTTTTCTTTCTTTTTCTCTAAAACAGATTACATATATAAAAAGAAATATTCATATGCATTTTTTTTGAAAAAGAACTTTTATCAGTGTATTACTTTTTTTAATTTTATTTATTTATTTATAATGAAAATAGATTTTCTTTTGATTAATCTTTCTAAACAATTAAGATGAGCAATTTTTTTATATAAATGAAGATTCCAGAGAGATAAAATCTATATATAAAAAAATATAAATTTTTCACATGTAAATGAGAGAATGCAAGAGAGGAGAACCTGGAATGTCAAAGATTGATGTTGAATCCTCTCCAATCTTCTAGCTATCCTTCTTAGATACTTCCTTGTAACTTCATTATTCTTAGTTACTAGTTGTTTGAATAAAGAGATTAGACAAGAGTGTAAGCAGTTGCTAGTTAACCAAGTAAATAATACTAAGTCTCCTAATAAGCAATTCTAATCAATAAACTTCTAGTTGCTTTTGAACTAATACCTTTGCAAGATTATAAAGTGATAACTAATTACTCCTTCCACTTGAAGTAACGTTAACTTTATCGTTGGATACATTCTACAAATAATAACTTTATCAATTTCAAATACTTTGAAGGAAGCTAATGTTTGCTCCTTAAATTACCCTCAATTAGAATTGTTATTTAATTTTCTAAGTGATCACGGAGTAGGTTTCTTGAAACTCATTTGCTAAAATAATTTCGGTTTTGAATAAACTCTCTTTGCATCTTAATTAATACTATTGCCATATGAATATTTAACTACGCAATTTACCTCTAAATTTAATGTTAATTAAATTTATCCTTACTAATTACTTGTATTATTAAGTGTAACTTTTCCTTTTTACTAGTCTTATGTTTCTTTTAGCTAGAAGATAAATGATTTTAACTATTAAAAGAAGTGACTATTCACAATGCCTTATATACTCATATCTTGGAATCTAATAAAGAAATAAATCAAATCTAACATTAACTCATGTTGCTGAAATACCTAAAAGGGTTACTATGAATCTAAACACATTTACTTGCTAGGTAAATTCTTTTAACATTTGATACTTGTACTAATTGAAATATACAAAAGATAGTTTGAAGTCCAAAAATTAAAAATAAATAAATAAAGAACTTAGATATTTGAAATGTATTAAATGTCTTGGGAAAATCTACTTACTACTAGGTACAATTTGGGACTAAATAGAGATACTTGAAGAAAAAGAACCAATACTATAGAATAAGTGTATCATTGGTGAAATATCATTTTTCCCTAAAGGATTAATCACATCTTAAATTTTTCTTTAATAAACAAACTTTACTATACACTAAAGAATAAATCCCTTCTTATAAGAGTAGATTATAAATTTAATTTCAACTATATTGACATAAATAAATTTTAATTACCAAATTCTAATGAATAAATTTTAACTAAATAAACCCCTTAGTATATATACATAAAATAAATTTTAATTGTACATCCTAATTGTATTTTACTTTAAATAAACCCCCCCCGCTCCTCTTTTTTTTTTTCATTACTACTAACTTCAAAAAAATCAATTTTAAATTTTAACGATGTAAACAAACTATAAAAAAAATAATTCTAATAAATTAAAGTTCATTCATTCAACAATTAATAAATTATAATTTAATTCACTCAACTCGAATCAATGCAAATCAATTTAACATTAACAAGATGTTATTTATAATCAATTAGGGAAAGGAGCATTTGGCTCTGTCTTCAGAGGAGCTCTCCCAGACAATACCCTTGTAGCAGTTAAAAAATTAGAGGGGTCTACACAGGTAGAAAAGCAGTTTCGTGCAGAAATAAGCACAATCGGAAACATACAGCATGTCAATTTGGTTCGGCTTTGCGGGTTTTGCACAGAAGGATCACAAAGGCTACTGGTTTACGAGTACATGTCCAACGGATCTCTCAATTCCTTTCTATTCGCTGGATCACAAAAGCTGTTGGACTGGAAGACACGATTCGAGATTGCTTTGGGCACTGCACGAGCTTTAGTTTATCTCCACGAAGAATGCAGAGATCAAATCATCCACTCTGATATAAAGCCCGAGAACATTTTGCTTGATAGTGATTTCAACGCCAAGGTGGCTGATTTTGGGCTGGCAAAGTTGGTGGGAAGAGATTTCAGCAGGGTTTTGACAAGCATGAGAGGAACTCGAGGTTACATCGCTCCCGAGTGGATCGACGGCTTAGTAATTACTTCCAAGGCAGACATGTATAGCTTCGGCATGATGCTACTGGAGATGATATCAGGTCGAAGAAATGTGGACATGAGCGTGAAGGAACACACTAAGCAATACTTTCCCATATGGGCTGCAACTCAAATTCTAAACGGAAACATGATGAGCGTTGTGGACGAAAGAATTGCGATACATGCGGATGTTGAGGAGGTGAGAAGAGATACTCTTGCAAGCCTGGTATGCATTTTAAAGGATGAGAATGAGAGGCCAAGCATGGCTCAAGTTATCCTGATGCTACAAGGAAAGATGAATCCTGATACACAACAGGTCATGAGATCTTTACAGTATCTAGTTGAATATTAGATTCCCGTTGTCAATTTGTTTTTCAATTTTTTTACGCCCTATGCTAAAGTTAAAATGTTCAGCTCCTCTCTCAAAGGGTACCTTCGCGGGTAAGGCTTGATTTGAGGAGGCAATGAACTTTGCATTTTCCGCCCGGATGACTATGTATGTTAGATTCCCTAAGTGAATTTCTCATATATATATACTCATATACTAGCAACAAATTTGTAACCAAGCATGGAATTTTCATCATGTCAATAACAATTACTTTATTATGATATATTCAACTAAACTGACCGTCTATAGATTTATATTACCTTGGAATTGATAAAACAAAATAATAGTTATTACAAGATTAATAATTTGAAATGAGGCGAGTGGGAGGTAAGGCGGGAGTAGGGGTTTCAAGGGAGTCTACTCTTTTTGCTGTCTCAGAGGCCACTTTTGGGGTCATGTTATTCTTGGTCTCGCTCCCAAGGATGTTGATTTGTTCCTCGAGGGTGTTGTTCATTCTTGCCTTTTTCTTCTCCTGACCCTTGCTGACTTTTGGCCCTCTTTGAGGGGTTGGTTTAGTGGTTTGGTGCCTCGGATGCTATTTAGAGTTCCTTCGATGTGGGTTGTATTGTATGTTTCTATCCTCATTGGCCCCTTGGTTGGCTTACCCCTTACTTTTTGGTTTTTACTTCAACATCTTTGGTTTTCTTTGGTTCTACCTATAGAGGTGGCAGTATCTTCTTTAGAGGTGAAGATGGATGGTGTTGGACTTGACTAATCTTCTATTGATTTGAAGGTGGATGTTACAGTTGAGACTGGAAAATGCTCTTGGGAAGTTGATGATGTGTTCCCTCGCCCTCCTATAGAGGTGTAATGGTTCCATGGGGTTTTGATTGAGCGAGGTTTGTCTGCGTAGTTGGTCTTCTCTCCTTGTCCTACTGAGGTGGCTCTCTCTCCTATTGAGGTGGAGAGAAGGTGTATGGGAGTATTTCAGCTACTGCCATTCATGTTGGTTGAGGGAGTCTGTCAAAACCCTCATGGATTTCTTTGTAGAAAATTTTTGATGCCTTGTCAAAACCTTGTTTCCCAAAATGTACCTTCAGGATATGCAGTTGTTATCTAGGCCTCGATAGGTTGTGGAAACCTTGTAAAACCCACTCTCTTAGGTTGTGGGAGCCTTGTAAAACCAACTCTCAAGGTTGAGGGAGCCTGGAAAAATCCTATGTTTCTTGTTTCTCTCAGGGATAGGCTAGATGCTAGTGGTTTTCAAGCGCCCAATTTGGCTAATGTTTTTTTTTAGGTTCAGGATTTGTGGTCTTTTGTGGCCTCAAGATTTTGTTACAAGTTATGGGAGCCTGGGGAAACCCTTCTTGCTGGCTGAGGGTGCTTGAAAATACCCTCGTTCTTTATTTTTTGAGGACTATTGTTTGCTGATTTAGATCCTCTGCTTGGGCCAGCCACTTTTGTAATGTTCTAATCTTGAGGATTGGATGGTGTTTGATTGGCTATGATTGCTTTGTTTTTTACTTATGCTTTGTGCAGTCTTTGGGTTTTGGGATCTGGATGCCCATAAGTCCATAAGGTTTCAGTTCCTTTCTAAAACCTATTGTTTGTTGTTAGGTAGTCTAGTCCATCTTTCAATGGCAACTCTCTGATTCTAAGGGTTTTGAGGCCCCTTTGAAACCTCTTTTATCCTAATAAAAAAATTTACATTTTTTTCATTTAAAATTATTTTATTTTTATTAGATTATAAGTTTTGTCTTGTTTTTATTAAAGATCATTTTTTTAAAGGCGAAAATGGCAAGCCACTATATTAAATTAATTAATAGCTGGTTCAAGGGCTTCTAGAGGAAAGAGCCAGCAAGAAAACCTCTATTCCTAGCCCAAAATAACAATGACTAAAGTACAAAGCGACTTAGAAATCAGCCTAAGAGCCTATATATCTAAATAAGCCATGGATTGGCCCAGTTAGAACTTACAAATTGCGGAAACATCCAATATAAATTGGCCTTAATATTATGACAACTACAATGCATTTACCCCAAAGCACAATCTTATATACACTGGTTTTGTCCATGGAATACTATTTGCATATCATGTGGACCTTATGGTAAATCTAACACAATTTACATTTACAAGAGAGCAACATATAGCTTGAAAAGTCTACACATAAAATGTGTAGTTAAAACAAGAACCATGTGCCCTGTATCCATGTGTTTTGTATCTACCGCATGAGAAAAACTTCCAAAAACTCATTACCATTGCCATCTCAATCACTACTCCATGCATTGTCATGCATAGGACCTATGTCTATCCATATCTAAACTATGCATGTTGGTCTCATGCATACCGATCACTGCCATATTGCCTTGCAATCAAGTGCAAATTAGTCATCACGCTCAAAATCTTTGTCTAACCATATCCATTCTATGCATATCGGTCACATGCATATTGATCTCTGTCATATTGCCTTGCAATCGAAGTTGATACCAATCATTGCCATATTTCCTTTCCATCGTCTTAACACAAACCCAATTTTGTATATGACCAGCTAATAAGGTACCTATTACCATACCAAAAGTGCAGAAACCTAACCAATGGATGAAATTATAAACAAGAATTCTTGGCCCATGAATGAACAAGTGAGCAACAAAACTGTCACACCAATGAGGTCTTCATCCCTAATTTTTTATGGATCTGGCAGATCTGCCTGGAAGACAAAGCTATGATTTCCAACATTAATAGGCCCAATAAGTACATTCTCCAACATCTGATCATAAGATTCATCTTCTGCTGACCCAACATATGTCAACTTCCATTCCAAATCTTCTTTTAAAGGAGCCAGGCATTCATATGATATCTCAAATTGAAATGAGATGAGAAAAGCAATAGGATTGTCAACAACTGTTATGTTGGTTAATCTCACCGCACTCATTTTATATTTTCCAAACACCCAAAATTTCAAATCCAACAATCTGAACACCTAAAAAGGCTACACACATGGAAAACCTCCCCTGTTGATACTCAAGTAAGATAATTCTCCCTCATTAAGCTACAGGACACAAAGGACGCAAAGTGAGGAAGATTTAATTTATACTGATTTTTAGTAGAGGAGAGATAAAATAGTTGAAGATCTTTACAAACAACAACCCTCCTCTTCACTCTGATTACTTCAGCGTATTGGCTTCCACTTAGCGACCTAGGATGTAAATTTAGCAGCCTCCTTGGCTAGGTCATTTTTGGAGTTGAGGCCACATATCCTCTCTTGAGATCCTTCATGGCAACATTCTCAGCATTGAGTCCCACATTATCACTAGGTAATGCCTTCTGCAAGGCTTCATGTTGCATTTCAACGGACTTAACCTCAGTGATCAGCCCAGTTGGACCAAAAGTGACAATTGTGCCTGGTTTCAACACTACAGTCTCAACACGCCCCACAGGCATAGTTCCAATAGCACTAATCTTGTAAAAAAACTAAAGTGGCAACCTAAGAGTCTTGCCTGAAGGATGTTTAGGATCTAAAACCTAGTCAAGGGCATCCAAGTGTATTGGGCCCTTAAACCAATCAAGGTTGGTTGATCTCTCAATCACGTTATCACCCTCAAATCCAAAGATAGGAGCAAGTGGAATTTTGTCAAGGTTGTACCCAACCTTCTTTAGGTAAGAGGATACTTCCTTTACAATTTCCTCATAACGACCCTTAGAGTATTTGGGAGTGGTAGCATCAATCTTGTTATAGCAGCAAATCATTTTCTTCACTCCCAGGGTGAATGCCAGCAAAGCATGTTCTCAGGTCTGTCCATCCTTAGAAATACCAGCCTCAAAACCTCTAGTTGTTGAATCAGTAATCAGCACTGCACACTCAACCTGCATCAATCACAGTTTCTGCCTTTGTTGCTTCTAATGAGCATGAGCAACACCTGCCCTGTTTGATCTGTGATTCCTGGCACTCTACAGATTCCCTTACCTCAACTTAGGAGGCACCAGGTTCTTCAAACAAGGAGATAATAAAACACCTCTCTACTCTCTCGAACGCTTCCCTCAAGAAACTCTTGCATTTTTTCAAACAGTCTTTGTTCATATTTTTATGATAAGAAACATCTCTTTAGAGATGACAATCAAGTCAACGATTTATAGAGTTTTTCCAAGTTCACAATCTGCAGCAGGCTAGGATATTCATAAATGTTAATAGGTGTAATTGAGGAGTCCAAATTTAAGTTCTCACAACCCATGTTTGCCAGTAGATCTACAAGTTTATTCCCCTCTCTATATGTATGAGAGACATAACATTCCTTAAATGAGTCCAAAGTGCCCAAATTTATTTGAGCATATATGTTATTTTCCAATTCGTTGATTGTCTATTTATGTAAGCATCAACAATCAAGGTTGAGTCACCTTGAATTTGTATATTTGAACAACCTATTTTTTTAGCTATTACTAGTCCATTTAAAAGAGCAACAACTTTAGCCATATTGTTAATCCTAGGTGGAATGTTGGAGGACTTCAACGTAATCAGATTACCAAGACGGTCCCTAATGCAGATTCCAATACCTGAAATACCTGGATTACCTTTTGAGGTGCCATTAAAATTCAAATTGATGATATTGGGGCATGGTGGTTGTCATTTGATCTTTGATCTATTAATGGGCTACTAAGGATGACATATTGGAGTAGAGAAGGAAGGTAACCTAATTTCTTTCCATTCGTTGATAGTGAAGTTATCCTATGGCATAAAGGTGTAATTACCATTTATATTTTGAATGTTGGCGTTAACCATCTCTGAAATAGATTTTTGTATCCCATCCAAAAGCATCTGTACATTAGACGTTGTTTGTCAAAAAAATCTTGTATTCCTTTCCTGCCAAATTGACCAAATAACAATGGTTGGGATGCATTTCCAGATGCATGCAAGTAATGAATTAGAGAACATGGTGGGCCATGATTGGAACATGTCCCATAATGTATTAGGTAGTGGCATAGCTAGATTTAATTTATTCATGACAAATTGCCAACATTATTGGGCAAAGGAACAGTTCATGAATAAATGATCAGCTATCTCCATCTCCTTATTACATAAAACATAATTGAAAGGCTGAGTAATACTGAGTTTATGCAATTTGTCACTTGTTAGGATTATTTTCTTAAGTGCTAACCAAGCAAAACATCCCTCTTTTGGCAACACCGAGTTATTCCAGCAAAAGGAGTAGGCCCTATGATTCAATTTTTTATTTTCCATCTAGTGAATAGCTTTGTACCCAATTTTAACTGAATAATTTCCATTTTTGGATGGTGCCCAGATCAATGTGTCTTTCTTGTTCGATATGTATACCTCTCTCTCAGAGAAGATATGCTAAAAAATTGTTGCCTGATCTGAAAGTATAGGGAGTGTTGAAGGATCCTTCCAAATAGCCTTTCTTGAGAAGATATCTACAACACAGATATAATCAAATAACTTTATCCCCCAATTATCACTGATAACTTGTGCTGCACTAGCCAACTCCACATTTTGAATCAAAGGTGGCAGCCCATTCCATGAATCAATCCAAAAATTAATGATTTCCCCATTATGGACTTCCCATGACACATATCTAGTGATAACTTCTCTCGAAGATCTCATGAAGTTCCATATGGTTGAGCCTTGAGGAGCGTCTGAGACTTTTAAGATCCTTGAGTAGTCATTGGTGTCCAAATACTTGCCTACATTATTTTGCACCATTTTTTATGGGGTTTGGAGTACATCTGTCATAATAACTTACCTCCAAAGGCCTTGTTTCTTTTAGAAAGATCTTGCAAACCTACACCCCCCACCTCCTTTCTATTTTCCATATCTTCAAGTGACACCAAAGGTATCTTTTTAGTATCCATCATATTACTTTTCCATAAGAAGTCTCTTATGAGTTTTTGTATTTGGTGGATGACAAATTTAGGGGCTTTAATAACTGAAATGTAATAATTTGGTATTGCAGAAAGGACAGATTTAATGAGTAGGATTTTACCTGATAGGGAAAGCCATCGTGTTTTCCATGCAACAACTTTGTCCTTTATTCTTTCAACTATAGATTTTCAATAACTAGCTTTATTGGGTCCCATTAAAAATGGTATTCTGAGGTAGGCAGTTAGAAGTTCTTCTAGTGTAAATCCCAATATTTTTAGTATTTTTGTTGATATTATCTGATTAGTGTTGAAGATGTATACCTTTGATTTATCAAAATTTATCTTTTGGCCTGATACAGCTGTATAAAGATCCAAAGTTTGTTTGATCCTTTTATTCTTTAGTTTGTATATAAATGTTTATTTTATTTTGAAAAGTGTCATACATAATATTAAAATTATTTTATTCACTTAAAAGTATTGTTTAAAATACATATCAACTTTTTTATATTTTTTATTTGACAAACTCAACCACTACACTCAACACTCCATTATAGTTACGTCTCTCAATAAAAAAAAAGTCACATGGATATCTTAAATGCATTTGTAATAACCCACTTAACTTAATCCAAAAACTCAACTAGTTTTTTTTTTTAATATATAAAAATATTGATTTCTTATTCTTACTTATTCTTATTTATTTTTTATTCAATCACATACTCAAGTACATCTATCCAAATGAGATAGGCATCCATCCAATCGAGATGGGCATCTAACCATATGGGTTAGGCATCTATCCATACGGGACTAGGCATCTAACCATATGGGTTAGGCATCTGTCCATACGGGACAAGAGGTTTATCTATCCAATCCGGGATAGGCATCTACCCAAACAGGGTAGGCATTTATTCATAAGAATAGGATATGCTCTGGCTAGAGACTTTAGATTCATCGGGACCATCCGGGTCCTGAGCCACTCTCTAAAGACTACACTCCCCTACTAGGAGTGCACCGAGGTCGCCGTCCTTAGGAGTATTAAAATAATTACATAAACAAGCTTGAGTTTCACCTCAAAATTTGTCCTAAAGCCTTAGGAAGTCAAGCGAATCCATACGAGATTCCTTCTGAGTATGCATTGAATTAATTTTAACCTTTCAATTAGTATTTGCACCATTTGATTAAAAGACCAAGGAGCTTCAAGAACCAACTACTCACCCATAACCAAATCCTAATCCCCATCCCCGAATGCCTGAGTACAAGGGACAACTTCGTCCCTAGACTGCCTACATACCCATTTCGGCACGGGATCAAGGCGTAAAGTATGTAGTTTTGGTTTCTAAATATGGTTTAATGTAAACTATTTGGTGGGTACGCAACCCTTTCTAGGGTCAATGTCCCAGATAGTTTCTCTGTGGTTGCTACCCACAATGGTAGCTCTATAGCAAAAAGGCTCAAGGTGACATCATGCTTGTGGCCTAAAACAACTAGTTCCTATTTTCTATTAAATATGTCACCCTTAATCCATTATCATACTTTGAAAAATCATCAAGATAGATAAATTCCAAATTATCACACACCGCCAAACCCTAATGGGGTTTTCTAAGGTTTAACTGAGCAGATGTAAATTAATTTAAAAATTAATATTTTTAGATTATCGATCCAAGGGGGATTACCTACCCCTTGGATTTTAACTTCCAAATGACCCTTATTTCTCCTCGGTGATTTAGAGGGACGATGCCATAGATGTCGTTATTGCAGCTTTATTAGGTGTTAAGTGCAGTAGTTCAACACGACGGCATTACCTGTAAGTGTGACCCAGAGGCACCATAGATACTGAACTCTGCTAATTTTTGGTTTCAACTCCTCTTGTTTAGTTATCTAACTAGGAATTTAACTTTGAATTCATGAATCCTAAAAGAAGCAATATACCAATACAATTATGAAAAAGAAACTATTATATACAAGGAGTTATCACTTGAATTTAAAAACTAAACAATGAATTTTTACGTAATTGAAAGGAACATAAACAAATCGACTACCTGGAATAGTATTTTCTCTGAAAGAAAGTTATGATAATTAAAAATTGAAAAACTTGAACTAAATACATGAAATTACTAATTTCTTGGAAACCATGATACTTTCAAAGATAACTTATGAAAATGATTTGAATTACTTGCAAGATATAATTGTTTTGGACAAACCATTACACAATAAGTATGAATCCTAGTACAGATTTGCTTGAAAGAAAATTAAATGATTGAATAGCAAGAATTTGGAAATGAATTTTAACACCTACTTGTTTGAAGTGGAAAGTACTTAATAATAATTCCAACTAATTCTTCCATATGAAGTAATACAAATTTCATCTACAAATGATAACACTACTTTAAATGTGAATCCTAATACTTGAAAGGTACTAAATTGCTTGAAATAGAATTTAAATTATCAAATAATTATACTTTGGAAATGAATTTAATACTCACTTGTTGAAGGGAAAAGGAAACAACTATTCAACAATAAGCTTCAAATTAACCTCATTATTCTTAGTTACTAGTTGTTTGAATAAAGAGATTAGACAAGAGTGTAAGCAGTTGCTAGTTAACCAAGTAAATAATACTAAGTCTCCTAATAAGCAATTCTAATCAATAAACTTCTAGTTGCTTTTGAACTAATACCTTTGCAAGATTATAAAGTGATAACTAATTACTCCTTCCACTTGAAGTAACGTTAACTTTATCGTTGGATACATTCTACAAATAATAACTTTATCAATTTCAAATACTTTGAAGGGAGCTAATGTTTGCTCCTTAAATTACCCTCAATTAGAATTGTTATTTAATTTTCTAAGTGATCACGGAGTAGGTTTCTTGAAACTCATTTGCTAAAATAATTTTGGTTTTGAATAAACTCTCTTTGCATCTTAATTAATACTATTGCCATATGAATATTTAACTACGCAATTTACCTCTAAATTTAATGTTAATTAAATTTATCCTTACTAATTACTTGTATTATTAAGTGTAACTTTTCCTTTTTACTAGTCTTATGTTTCTTTTAGCTAGAAGATAAATGATTTTAACTATTAAAAGAAGTGACTATTCACAATGCCTTATATACTCATATCTTGGAATCTAATAAAGAAATAAATCAAATCTAACATTAACTCATGTTGCTGAAATACCTAAAAGGGTTACTATGAATCTAAACACATTTACTTGCTAGGTAAATTCTTTTAACATTTGATACTTGTACTAATTGAAATATACAAAAGATAGTTTGAAGTCCAAAAATTAAAAATAAATAAATAAAGAACTTAGATATTTGAAATGTATTAAATGTCTTGGGAAAATCTACTTACTACTAGGTACAATTTGGGACTAAATAGAGACACTTGAAGAAAAAGAACCAATACTATAGAATAAGTGTATCATTGGTGAAATATCATTTTTCCCTAAAGGATTAATCACATCTTAAATTTTTCTTTAATAAACAAACTTTACTATACACTAAAGAATAAATCCCTTCTTATAAGAGTAGATTATAAATTTAATTTCAACTATATTGACATAAATAAATTTTAATTACCAAATTCTAATGAATAAATTTTAACTAAATAAACCCCTTAGTATATATACATAAAATAAATTTTAATTGTAAATCCTAATTGTATTTTACTTTAAATAAACCCCCCCCCGCTCCTCTTTTTTTTTTTCATTACTACTAACTTCAAAAAAATCAATTTTAAATTTTAACGATGTAAACAAACTATAAAAAAAAAAATTCTAATAAATTAAAGTTCATTCATTCAACAATTAATAAATTATAATTTAATTCACTCAACTCGAATCAATGCAAATCAATTTAACATTAACAAGATGTTATTTATAATCAATTAGTACCAATTTTAAGACAACATATACCAATATTATTTTATATCCTAAACTTATTATAGTCAACTATATATAATATATCAATTATATTAATAATTTATTAATAACTAAATTAAAAATAAAATTGTAAAAATAACAGCAGTTATACCAATTGATATAACATGGTTGCCATGCCATAATAACTCTACATGCCTGAAACTTAAGTAACATTAATTCTTAAAAGATTTATATAAGTATTTATATTATTATTTTTTTATTGTATTTATCTATATATATTTATTTGATCTCAGTTTATAAAAAAAATAAAAAATAAACAGAGATAGATTTAGGAATTAAATAATATATTCACTAAAAGATATGATTAATTCACATAGAACAATAAGTGAAAGAAAATAAATAAGTAAATAAATAAATTTATCTCTGATGCATTATGAGATGGGTAATAATTTTTATTTTATTTTTTAAGTTTCTCAGAGAAGTGATATTATTCAGGGAGAAAGAAAAACACATGTTCCTAGGGAGATACAAATTGTCTTGAATAGATGAACAAGTATATGTTCACAGAAAAATAAATAAATTAATTCACAGAGAGGGAGTAAAATTTATTTACAAGGAAGGAAAGATTATATTCATAGATGTTTACACAGGAACAATTTTATGCTTTATGCTCACAAAAAGAGTAAAACAAGATCTATACACAGATGAATAAATTGAATAAGAGAAGTAAGATTTATACACAGGTAATCATATGCTCACAGAAATAAGTTTATTCACATGAAAGTAATAAAAAAAATTAAAATAAAGATTTATACACAGATGATCAACATATATTCACAGAAAGATAAGTTTATTCACATGAAGATAATTACATATGGAAAATAAGATTTTTTTCACAAAGACCCTTTTTCTAGATTTTATAATTCAAGAAAGCCAAAGCAAAGATTTGATTTTTCTTTCTTTTTCTCTAAAACAGATTACATATATAAAAAGAAATATTCATATGCATTTTTTTTGAAAAAGAACTTTTATCAGTGTATTACTTTTTTTAATTTTATTTATTTATTTATAATGAAAATAGATTTTCTTTTGATTAATCTTTCTAAACAATTAAGATGAGCAATTTTTTTATATAAATGAAGATTCCAGAGAGATAAAATCTATATATAAAAAAATATAAATTTTTCACATGTAAATGAGAGAATGCAAGAGAGGAGAACCTGGAATGTCGAAGATTGATGTTGAATCCTCTCCAATCTTCTAGCTATCCTTCTTAGATACTTCCTTGTAACTTCATGAAAAATTATTCAACCAAACTTAAAAGAAACCTACTATACAAGTGACTACCAAATTCTACTTCTACCAACAAGAACAAGAACTCTAGAAAAAAAATTTCATCCCCAAACTATGAACTCCCTTTTTGAAAGATTTGCATACATTATATAGAAAAGATGCACCAATTCCACTATCAAGATAAATTAATTGAGAATGGAGGTTCTTTTTCTAAAATTGGTTTCATGCAAAATTGATTGATCACTTGGTGGAGGAGTTACATGCAAGAATATGCAATTTGAATTTTACCTCTAGAAGCTTCTATTTCCTCCTATGACATGTGCTAAATTAACATATTGAGAAAATAAGAATTTTCAAAATTAATTTCATGCAAAATGATTGTTGTCATAGTGGGGGTTACACTTGACCATGCATTTGAAATTCAAATTTGAATTCTCCCCCAAAAATGCATTTTGTAACTCCTTTGTCATAAAAATGCCATGAATATAATCATTCTTGACATAGAATAATTTTGTAACTCCCATGTCATATATTTGCTAAATATAATATTTATTCTTTAATATTTTAAATTTTAAATTTCTTTTCGAGAATCTTCTTATTTCTCCTACACCATGTGCTCAATTAGGATATTGAGAAAATAAGCAATTTTCAAATAAATTATGACCTCATGTGTGTGTCACCACTTAAATTCCTTTTTATTTAAAAACTTCAACCTTATTTCAATTTATCTTTTCTTTCTAACATTACTCATAAAATTAATATTATAATAGTAGGAGTAGTAGTAATGATGATGATGATGATGATGATGATGATGATGATGATGATGATATTATTATTATTATTATTATTATTATTATTATTAACAACAAGTCATATCAAGGTCCAAAAAGAGGGTTATGACAACATCTATCTAAAAGATGTCAAGAGATACTAGTCTCAAGGCACATATGCTTAAATTATTTTTGAAAATACATAGGCACCTCAAGACTGATATCTCTCACCATCTTTTAGATAGATTTATTTAAGATAACTATCTTACTAAAATAAATTAAAAATCCCTCAAAATGAAATTTCAGTGCATCAAATTTCTATTATATTTTTTTCTCTACAAATTACACACTTAGTGCGACTACTAGAAATAAACTTCTAGATCGATAAGAAAATGCAATCAAAATACTTGAATTCAACATCATCACACCTTGCTCCTCTCTCGCTCACTTATCAAACTATAGTCAGGGAAGAAATTCATGAGTAGTTAGCTACAAAAAAATGCATTGTGCCTTGTCATGCAATTTTCATGCTCAATGGTGACCTTTTACAATTCATTTGCAAACTATTATTGTGTTTCAACCAACAAGAGGTTTTCATATTTAGGAGAAAAAAAAAACTTTTAAAAACTCTAAAAGAATGATTTCCAAAAATTAATTTTGATACTTTAATTAGTTTTTTTAATGGACTTCATGTGAGTTTCAATGATTTACATTCATTTTATTAATGTTCACCAATTCTTTTTAGTGAAGATTTATCCACAAATTTATTTTTCTACCTGATACGGGAGCACGAGAACCTCTTCAACTAAGAGCCAAGCACAATCCTAGCCTCATCCCTTTCATTTCAAAGTCTTGCAATCAACAATACTTCATGCTTGGTTGGATCTTTAAGAACCTTTCAACTACACTAGTAGACCAAGTGCCCATTGACATGTTCACCAGCTTTCAAACTTCAATCTTTTATTTTAAGTTTGAATAACCAAAATTTATATAAAAAAATATTATTTTATTAATGTCAATAGGCATTCTACAATGGTAGAAAGGGGTAGAGTGTAATGACATGATTGTGTTAATGTTAACAAAACCACTTACCTTTTAGCTCAAGTTTGACAATCATTCATGTGGATGTTGAGGAGGTCAAAAGAGATACTCTTGTGAGCTTGGTATGGATTTTAAAGGATGAGAATGAGAGGCCAAGCATGGCTCAAGTTCTCCTGATGTTACAAGGAAAGATGAATCCTGATACACAACGGGTCATGAGATCTTTACAATATCTAGTGGAATATTAGATTCTCATTGTCAATTTGTTTTTCAATGTTTTTACACCCTATACTAAAGTTAAAATGTTCAGCTCCTCTCTCAAAGGGTGCCTTCTTAGGTAAGGCTTGATTTGAGGAGGCAATGAACTTTGCATTTTCCTCCCGGGTGATTATGCATGTTAGATTCCCTAAGTGAACATATATATATGTGTGTGTGTGTGTGTGTGTGTGTGTGTGTGTACACACACACACACACACACACACATATATATATATAAGCTAGCAACAAATTTGTAACCAAGCATGGAATTTTCATCATGTCAATAACAATTACTTTACTATAATATTTCCAATTAAATTGAACGTCTAGATATTTATAATTAACTTGGAATTGACAAAACAAAATAATAGTTGTTACAAAATTAACTTTATACATTTTTTTTTGTTTAAAATTATTTTACTTTTATTAGATTATAATTTTTGTCTTATTTTATTTTTATTAGATTATAATTTTTGTCTTATTTTATAATGGATCAATTTTAATTTGTATGTAAATCTTTATATTATTTTGAAAAGTGTCATGCATAATATAAAAATGTTTTTATTCACTTAAAAGTTATTGTTTAAAATACATATCAACTTTTTTATATTTTTTATTTGACAAACTCAACCACTACACTTAACAGTCTATTGTAATTATGTCTCTCAACAAAACAAAATTAGTATAGATATCTTGCATGCATCTATCTAAAAGATGTCAAGAGATATTATTCTCAAGACACATATGCTTAAATTATTTTTAAAAATGCATAGGCAACTCATGAATGATATCTCTCACTGTCTTTTAGATAGATCTATCCAAGATAACTATCCTACTAAAATAAATTAAAAATACCTAAAAATGAAATTTAAGTACATCAAATTTCTATTATATTTTTTCTCTACAAATTACACACTCAATGCAACTACTAGAAATAAACTTGTAGATAGATAAAGAAAATGCAATCAAAATTGTTGAATTCAACATCATCACACCTTGCTCCTCTCTTGCTCACTTATAAAACTATAGTCATGGAAGAAATTCATGAGTAGTTAGCTACAAAAAAAATGCATTATGCCTTGGCATGCAATTTTCATGCTCAACCGTGACCTTTTCAAAATTCATTTGCAAACCAATATTGTGTTTCAACCAACAAGAGGTTTTCATGTTTAGGAAAAAAAAGACTTTCAAAAACCCTAAAAAGGGGCTTTTCAAAAATTGATTTTGATACAACTTTAATTACTTTTTTTAATGGAATTCATGTGAGTTTCATTGATTTACATTCATTTTATTAATGTTCACCAAATTTTTTTAATGAAGACTTGTCCACGTTTTTTTTTTTCTATCTGATACGGGAGCACAAGAACCTCTTCAACTAAGAGTGAAGAACAATCCTGACCTCATGCCTTTGATGTTAGAGTCTTGCACTTAGCAATAATTGATCCTTCGTGGGCTCTTTAAGAACCTTTCAACTACGCTAGTAGACCAAGTGTCCATTGACATGTTCACCAGCTTTCAAACTTCAATCTTTTATTTTAAGTTTGAATAATGAAAATTTATATAAAAAATATTATTTTATTAATGTCAATAGGCATTCTACAATGGTAGAAAGGGGTCGAGTGTAATGACGTGATTGTGTTAATTTTTAACAAAACCACTTACCTTTTAGCTGAAGTTTGACAATCATTCACATGCCAAAAAATTAATATTAATTTTAACATAAAATTTTGAAAATAAACACCAAATACAAACAAAGATATGTCTTCATCAAAATTATAAATTTAGATAGATGTATAAGTAAAAAATAAAAACACAAATATTTTAAGAAATTAAGCAAATAATTGATAAATTGGAGATTAAAATATTTTTTATTTTTTATATAATTATTTTGGTATTTATTATCTTATTACTGAACACTAAAATAAATCTATAATAAAATTTAAAATAAATTATTTGACAAAAAATCTTATTTAAAATTTAAAACGATAAGTATTTCAAAAATATTACT
This sequence comes from Cryptomeria japonica, assembly GCF_030272615.1. Classification (NCBI taxonomy): domain Eukaryota; kingdom Viridiplantae; phylum Streptophyta; class Pinopsida; order Cupressales; family Cupressaceae; genus Cryptomeria; species Cryptomeria japonica. The sequence continues at coordinate 668,867,193 of NC_081411.1, read as the reverse complement.
TATTAATTTATATTTTTATTTGTTGAAGTATATAAATATTTACTATATTATTTATCAAACATAATAAAAAAATTTTAAAATAACCTTTTCAAAAAAAGATTAAGAAAAATACAATTAATATAGTTCTTTAGATTTTTTTTAAAAATAGATATATAGTTAATACTTTTAAATTAATTATAATTTGTTTAAATATAATATTATTTTAACATATACAAATTATTAAAAAATTATTATGAATTTAATATAATAATTATATCTATAAAAAATCAAATTAATATAATCAAAGCTTATTCTTATTCTTGTGGATTTAAGTGTGTGAATTTTTAATACCCAATATGTTTTATGAAACTCTATGATCCATCATCAAGGAAAGAAAGCATCTAAGAAAGCATAAATCTACTAAAATTTCTCTCCTCATATATTCTTTTCATGATGGTGGATCATCATCATATAGTTTGATTGAAACTTTGAACATTAAAATTCCACATAGTTAAATCTAGAAGAATAAACTTGAACATTATGAACTGTAGAAATCAATATATTTTCAAATTTTTTTCTTTGACAAATCCGAAATCGAAAAGTAAAATCAAATCTATCTTTATTTGTTTCTGAAATTGGACCCTTAAAAAAATAATATAACATCATATTTTTTTTCTATGTAAACATCATTTTCATATGCGAGAGAGGACAATTTATTTCGTCAAACTATCTATGTGCATGAGCATTGATGGTAGACTAAAGGTCGTTCACTCGATTCATGCAACTACTCTGCAGGGTGGGTGAGACGAAAATGAAAAATGGGCCAATCCGGAATGAAGGGAAATCATTTATTCAAAGAATCACACGAGAGTTGGTGAGTTCATGTCGCCATTGTCAAAGAGTCTTTCTTGTCTACTTAGTATAATCAATATCACGAGCCTCTGCAAATCATTTATTCAAGTTTAAAATTCACGAGACTCCAACAAAAAACTTTCACCGACTATTTGAGCTAAAGGGACGTTGACAGAGGGTTCGAAGGTTTGAGAGTGGTTGGTGCTTATCCAATACCTTGTAAGACAGAGATTGTAAGAAAATGAATGAAGTAACATGTCAACTTGAGCATGCTGAGGAAGTTCAAAACATAGGATTCGAAATATTTGTGGCCTCACAAGTCCAGATATATGTTATATTGTTTTCTTTGAACAGTTTGCCGTGAAATGGACGTTAAGGAGATGCTTGTCCGAATTCTAATGGGCGTCATGCAAGACTTGCTGCAATGGCGATTAAAGAAAACTCTGATGGACATCATATTGTGTTTACGGATTTCTTCATCTCTTCACACTAGTAAGGAATGAAATACACCATACAGATATAATTAAGTCTAAATGATATATCAATCTCAGTAAAATTTAGATTTAGATATATGTTAAGAATTAGTTGTGATTGGGTTATGAATAAGATACACGAGTATCAGAGGAGGGATTGGTCCATATCCCATCCCACCCCTTTCATCTTGATGGAGTTGGAATAGTGAAGTAAACATTTAACATTTTTGCTGTCCAATCTTTTCATAGTGTTTACTATGATCAAATTTACCATTTCTATTGAAGAAAAGCGAAGTGTTGGTGCATCTCCCATAATAGGGATCGTAGTTTAAGCCATAATGGATGAGGGTTTGAGGATGGAGAATGGAAGAGGTAAAATATTACATAGGCTCGAGTGAAATGATTGAAGAAAATAATGAGAACAACAATGTGAATATTAAAAGGCACCAAGGAAAATAAAATTAAGAAGTGTGTAGAGAAGGTATGAAGTAAAAATGCTATAATTTTATTTTAAATGGGTAAAATTTGAATGTAAGGGTTGTCTATGATGTAGATTGAAGGTTTTTTAAGATTTGTTTGAGTGACATGTTTTCGATTATATTTATGTTTTTGTTTTAAGTTTAAAGTTAAGAATTTTTTTTTCATTGTACATTCTTTTAAATATGAAAACTATGTATAAAGATTACAAAAAATTAAACATAGTTATATAGAGAGAGAGAGAGAGAGAGTTGTTTGACTGAGATGTTTTCAATTATATTTATGTTTTTGTTGTAAGTTTAAAGTTAAGATTTATTTTTTTTCGTTGTACATTCTTTTAAACATGAAACCTATGTATAAAGGTTACAAAAATTTAAACGTAGTTTTGTGTGTGTGTGTGTGTGTGTGTGTGTGTGTGTGTGTGTGTGTGTGTGAGAGAGAGAGAGAGAGAGAGAGAGAGAGAGAGTATTCATCTAATATACGATTAAAATATTAAATAAAAATACAATATATTTCAAATTCATTTTACATAAATAAATGTAGATTTGATAAGAACTATCATAAGATAAAGCCTTTGCAAATACGAGAAAGGGGATAAGAGGAATGCCTTATATTTTATTGTTAGGTGGTTTTTTAGAGCAATATTAAATCAAATCATGTTACTAGACTAAAACAAGAAATTTAATGATTTGTTGAAGAGTTTAGCCAAAGATTGAGATATGTGCATCTATGTTTGCTTCCACATGCTAGTGTCTTCTATTGGCTTGGTCCTCTTTATCTCTATTATGAATATTATCTCCTACTCTTGTATCCATAAATGACTAAACTAGAGATAACTAGTTGCTATGGAATATTTATGGCTCTACTCAATAATATCCTTAGGTTGACATAACATCGAGTAGTATGAATTAGGATTTTAGTATGTGGCCCTTACTATATCTGTGGATAAATATATTTGTGAAGATGAGAGATGTGAAAATAAAAAAAGAAACCCTAGGTAGCTAGAACATGGCTCTAATTGTCTATGATTAGTAAGTGTGTGCTTTAAGTGTTAGATAAGTGCTAGTTAGTTTCATTTCAATCTAGCTACTATAATAATTATTCATGTGCATAATTTGATAGTTGAAGGAAAATTATAGCTTATGATAGGAAAATTTAAGTAAATGGAAAAGAAATATGTAAGTTTGAATTTGTGGGATATGTATGAGCATGATCCTATTTGAGAAAAAAATTATGACATACATTACTGTCATAAGTGAGAAAAAAATTGTGAATACTGATAGAATATAATTTCTATTTTATAAGAGTTCATGTCCATATAAAGATAAAAAAAAATTAAAATAATTCACAATATACTCAAAGCAATCAATATTATACTTATTATAAACTTGTGTTGAAACATATACCAAATTTAAAAAGAAAAAGTGCTAAAAGAACTTCTAGCAATAAATTTAAATATTTCTACAATAAAATATATATTTCTATCTCCTAGTTCCACACATCATATTGTATACCTATTGAATTGGTTTGTTGAGTTCAACACACTCTCATAATCTACCCCTAGATGTTTAATGTATAATGGTTTTTATTAAATGATACATTTGTAGTGGAAATGATAGGTACTTTGATATTTTCTTCAATCAATTCAAATAATACTTGTTAGTGGGATATAGAAGGTTGTGGGCACCATAATGTACAATTAGAAATAATGATATTTTTTTAATCTACAAGTCTTGATAGTTGTGATGATAATGAACAAGGATGTTTTAAATATGTTGGTTTTAAGATTACACGAAGAGTTGGATATGCAAGAAAAGTTCTTAAATATCCTATCATACCATGTGTGAGGCTAAATAATGGAGGTCCTAGAAATGGAGAAGAAAATAATGCTATAAATACTAAAAAAGATCATCCTTGGACTCAGTTGATAAATTATAAAAGCATTTTTTATGAAAGTGTTTCTTTTCTATAGGCCATTTGGCCTTTGGATGTTCTTAGAGTTCTCGAAAGATCATTTCCTTTTGGTGGACTAATTCTCTACCCAAACATCTTAGCATGTTTCTAGATGACACTAGTGGTTTAAAGGTTTCAGAATCCTCGTCTCCTTCTTCGATCTCCTCTAAACCCAATACTACCCCTTCTGATCAAGTTGCCAACATGGTTAAGAATCCTTCTATTGTTTCCTATGTTTCTTCTTGTTCTTCTAGTTCTAAATCTCCTACTAATGCCACTACTTCTCAACCTATTGATCTACAGTAAAACATTGCTAGTTCCCCACCTATTGGTGTTATCGATAGGGTTCCTTCTTAACATTCTCCTAGATATTCAAATTCTAATGACTTCTCAAGTTGGATAGTAATTCATACAAAGGAACGAAACATAAATATTCTCAAGATTGATTCAAACATTGTTCAATCCTAATCTTGGTTACCTCTTGGGTAACTCGTAATTTTATTATAGTTATTCTTTGTTTTGGTTTTCTTTGTGTTATTCATTGTAAAAGGTTTTGGGCCTTCCAAAAAAAAATTCGTTTGTTATTGCCCACCGACCTTCTCTATTTACTGAACTGCTCAAACTGGGACTTTAGAAGAAGTGTGTTAGAATCTTCATCCTTGTAATATTTGAGGACTAATTAATCAATCTAAAAAAACGTGTTGGATTATAAAGTGGAAGAAAGAATATATGAAAGAATATATGTGCAGTGTCACAAATTGTAACCCCTAAAAATTTCACACTCTATTTTAGGTCCTTGCTTTAGCCTACTTCCTTTTAGGTCATTTTCAACATATTTTGGCATTATCTCATCCAAACAATCATCATATGTGTTGGAAATTTGGAGGAATTGATTATGTGTTGCATTGATATTTTTCCATTGATGCTAACACCAGTTGTTTTAGTTATTTATCGATTTTTGTTTGGTTCTAGTAGAGTCGTTGGCTTATGATATTGATCTAGTGTATGCTCTGGTATGCTTTGATTTGTGGAATTGATTTGGATCTGTCATTCATGCTATTCAGATGTGTATCACAATCAGTTGGTTTAGGATTTGATGACTCGGATACTATCATTTGTTCTAGTAAGCCTTTTGGTCATCGGTAAGGGTTTTACCGATAGAGCTTTGTTGAAGATTTTTTGATGCACATGATAAGTGGTGTTGGTGAAGCTGCTAGATGGCTTTCAGGATGCTATTAGTTATCTTATTCATGGTCTTGTTGATTGGTGGTGTTGGATTTGGTTTATGGTGACCTATTTTGGGTTCGGCGCTATCTAGGTTATGAACCGGCTTATGTAATGTGTTGATGGGTGATCCTGATCCATTACCGGATGGATTCATTGATTAGATTATGTTATTTCGATCTTAGGATGACTTGGTTGATCATTGGATTGCGAGTTTATGCTATGAATTTATCGTATTATCTTTTAGGTGGTTGACCTAATTATTTAGGTCCCGGGTTGGTATATATATGATGTAAGATCTCTTTGTAAATCATGGGATTATGGTTATGGGATGGTTATGTGGTTACCTTTGTGCGAATACTATTGTAATCATATGTAGGAGTTTTGGTCGATCATAGGTGATCGAATTGGGTCGGTAAGAGAAGTTTAAGACCTCTGGTACTGAGCTTAACCGAAACTGTACGCAGGCATAGGAGATGTTATCTTTGCAGTTCACTCTTCTTTTTAGATTGTAGTCTGGATTTATTTTGTAGTCAGTGATGCTCCTTTTGTGATGAGAACTACGCTCTAGGTTGTTGGCCTTCCTACATGTGCAAGCCCCTCATTTTGTAATCACATACTTACTGCAAAAGTATTATCTAACTGTGGGTAGGCTTCCCATCATGGTTTTTCCCTTTACCGGTTTTTCCATGTACAAATCTTGGTGTCATGTGTTCTGGATGGATGGTAACTATTCTATGCTTTATGTTTATGCTTAGTTGCTATATCAGCTTTTTCGGTATTTGGTTTATGCATTCCGGTATTGGGTTTATGTGTTCTGGTAATAAGGATTTGGATGCTTAAAGTTATGAAATATGTTGAGAACTGATTCACCACCCCGCTCTCAGTTGTCCTCTAGTTATCTGAGTTGTCTAACAATTGGTATCATAGTTTGGTCCTCTGTGCATAAGCTTAACCGCTTGAGGAAGATCCTATGGGGTCTAATAGTTTAAGTTCATCAAATACATCTACAGCTATTTTCCGGAGAGAAATTCCTAGGCTTGATGGAACAAATTATAGGGTATGGAAGATTCGGATGGAGACTCATCTGAGATGTCTTGGAAAGTAAATTTTGGAGATCACTGAGAAAGGTGTTACCCCTTTTAATCCAGCATTTGGAAACCCTCCTCTAGCAGGCCTGGATAAGGAGCTTGAGAATGATTGTAGAGCTAGAGAAGCCCTTTTGTGTGCACTTTTTGATCAGCAAATAATGGGACTAACTGAAAAATCAACTGCAAAGGCTATATGGGACAAATTGGAGACTTTGAATGAAGGTGACCCTACTATTAAAATTACTAAACTTGATGGTTACCGAGTGAGGTATGAGAACCTGAAGATGGAAAATAATGAAAGGATTACTGCTTTTATGGAGAGAGTTAATGAGATTGTTTTGGGAATTCAATGTTGTGGTGGATCTCTGAGTGAAGATGAAATACTTTCTAAAGTACGAAGAGCATTGCCACTAGCTTATAAGATGAAGGCTACTACAATTAATGAGTTGATAACTATGGCAAACACCTCTGTTAATAGGGATACCTTGGTTGGGAAGTTATCTGCTTTTCAACTTGAGGAATTCAGACCTTTTGGAGTTGTAAAATCTAAAACTATTTTTCATGCATCTACATCGTCTACTGGCAAGAGTGATGGGAAAGCTTGATATGCGAAGGAACTAGAGGATATAAAGAAAGAACATGAAGATTTTGAGAAACTTGAAGCCTTATTTGCTAGAAGAGTACCTAAATGACCAACAGGAAGTAACTATGAAGGAAAATCACCTTTTAAATATTTTGCATGTAATAAGATAGGTCATTTTGCATCTAGATGTCCTGAAAGGAATTCAAAATTTGAAGAAAGAGCTAGAAGATCTTTTAGGCCTAACCATGATTATCAAAACAAGCATAAGTACAGGAGGAACAAAGACAAATCATGCTACTTTGTTGGCACCAAATGGAAAGAGTTATATTTCAGCACATGGAACTTTTCAAATTTATTGAAAAATATATATTTATAAAAATAGTAAAAAATACATCCATGTGCACTTATGTTTCAAGTTATCAATATACACCAAAAAAAATGAAAAAAAAAAGGTAAAATTTACTATATAAAGTGTGATGTCTTGTGTAACTTCAATTTCAGCATTTTATCGGCAACTAAATTATAGTGTTTACTTTATGAAAAACTATGTTCAAATAATTTTCCATTTTTTTTTTAAATTACAAACATAAAATACACCAAAAAAATATACATTTTATTGGTTTACATCATTTCAAAATTCAAAACATATATTTCACTTTCTATTGATTCAAAACACATATAACGTTGAATTCAAAAAAAGTTGAATCAACATTGGCCATTTTCTTTATAAAAGCGTGACATAACTTTGTACTTTTACCCATAATCTCAAGCATGCAAATTATGTGGACACAACAAAAAACAAATTAACAATAGCGAGAAAAGAAACATCTTTATTGATAAAATTATGATGTAGTTCACAATTATTTACTTTTTTTAATTTCAACGTTCTACAACTCCTGGTTCTGGTTTTCACTCTAAGCGGCAAGACTTTACTTTTCCACCCAATGTCAACCACTTCCAATTGATATCCTCTTCTCTATCTTAGAACAACTCTTTGTTCTCCTAATGCTTCCTATTCAATTCCCCACAACAATGTCTTGATCATCTTTCAACTAAAATCTTAGCATTTTGTATACCATGGTGGAAGCCCAATGGTCGATAGGGTGCCCCAACCATCGCACTCCACAAGAAACATCACCAAAACCACTATCGATGAGAAAAGTCCATTTTGGTGAGAGTCATCTTCAGCCTCATCAACATGATAGTCAATGGTGTAGGCCTAGTCTAATGGACCAAGGAAAGCACATTGAGGAGACATGACTCTGTTAGAGTGAGACTTTTCAAGTCTCTTTCATCTCACAATGAAGAGAGCTGACAAAAAAAAAAAACCCATTGGTGAGAGTCTTCTCAAGTTTTCTCGATCTTCAATGAGGATGAGGAAAAGAGTGTCACACATGTCCATCAACATGACAAAAAAGATTTGATGAAAAAAAATTAAAGTCTCCTCGATGTCACAAGAGCATATGCCAAAGTGACATGGCCCCACCAAAAAGGGGTTGCACACAATCAAGAACACATCAAAGAGATATGAACTTATCAAGAAGAAGTTCCCCAAGTTTCTTCAATGAAACAATGTTCCCAAACAAAGAGAGATCCAATGAATTCATTCATGAGAAAACATTTTGCCATGAAGTGATGTAAGATGTCTCCTCGATCCATACAAATCACACCGATAGAACACAATCTAAAGCTTGTCAGAGAGACCTACCAATGTCGGTATGAGAGTTCTTGTGTCCCCTCGATACTTTGGTGAGATAGAATTGATAAGACAAGTCTCGATCAATTAGAGACTTCTTGAAGTCTCTTCGATCCAACTAGATCAAACCAACTCAATTCCAAAAACACAAAAATCTAAACCAAGTAATATTGAGATCAAACCCAAACTAAAACAAAAATGTTGTAAATGAGAGAAACTTATGCCCAACTGATGCAGATTGCTCTGAGCTTGAGATGCCCCTACATCAGACACCCTAGGTAGGAAAATGTTACATGAGGGAAACTCATGAACGTTAAGGCCAATCTGGAATTGAAATTCCAAAGTAAGCCAGTCCATTTGCCTTCAACTAGGATGCTTCTAGGACTAATTTTATTTTCCATTGAACCAGGTACTCAAGGTATTCCTTCCCATAGGTCTTATTGGTAACCTCGATATCTATGATTTCATCCACCTCTTCAGATTGCTTCTCAGGTAGTTGGTCCACCCACACTACTATATCAGGTGTATCTATAGGCAAATGTGTCTGAGCACTAGTCTCTCCCTCATAATGTTTGTATAGATCACTAACATTGAAGATAGGAGAGATATCTATGTTCTCTGGAAGGTCAACTTCATAGACATTGGTTGAAAAATTCCTTAAGATCTTGCAAGGAACAATTTTCATCCATTTCAATTTATTACTGGTCCCCTATAGAAACCTTTCCTTCCTCAAATGAACCCAAGCTAACTCACCAATCTGAAATTCCTACTCTCTCATGTGCTAGTCAGCATATTTATTGTACTTAGCAGTACTCTTTTCCAATTGTTCCTTCACATTCATATTCAAAACCCTAATATACTCTACAAAGTCCTTTGCCACTAATTTGACCTCGCCAAATTTGCATGATATTTGAGTTCATCCACACTCCTTGGGCTATAACCATACACAATGTTAAATGGACTCTTCCCTACACTCCTATTAATTGAATTGTTGTAGAAAAACTCTTCTTGTGCCAATGTCGAATCCAAGTAATTTGGTCTATCACCAGTCAAACATCTCAATAGATTACCCAAACTCTTGTTGATAACCTCAGTTTTACCATCAGTTTGTGAATGGTACATTGAACTTAAACCCAACAAGGTGTCTAAACGTTTCCACAAGGTATGCCATAAATGGCCAACAAACTTTGTATCATGGTAAAATATAATACTTTTAGGCAAACCATGTAATTGAACTACTTCTTTAAAAAAAATTACAATATGGGAAGCATCACTAGTCTTCCAACACGGAATAAAATGAGCCATTTTGGAAAATCTATCAATAACAAAAAAAAAATGAATTATTACCTCACTGAGTTTGAGGCAACCCCAAAATAAAATCCATGCTAATGTGTTTCCATGGTCTATTCGAAATTGGTAATGGCTAATACAGTCCTGTTTTTTGCTTCATTCCCTTTGCATGCTGACATACTCTATATCCTTGTACCATCTTCCTGACTTCAACAATCATTCCTAGCCAATAATAACTCTCATTTAGCTAAGCTATTATCTTATCAGTTCCAAAGTGTCCAACCAATCCATCGCTATGTTTTTCTCTTATGAAATTATGCCTCATAGAGCCTTGGGGTATACATAACCTCTTCCCTTTGAAAAACAAGTTCTCTTGAATAAAGTACTCTAGCCATGGAGTTTGGTCCACTCCCATTGGATTCTTGCATGCTAAGCATGCCTCCTTAAAATATAGATCTTGTTCATACAACTCACCCAAAGAATCAAATCCAACAACACTCACCTTTAGCTCATCCAATAGAAAACTCCTTCTACTTAGTGCATTAGCCATTCTATTGGATTTACCACTTCTATATTTCAAAACAAAAGAATAACTTTCCAAAAATTCAACCCATTTCAAATGCTTCTGATTCAACTTACCTTGGCTATTAATGAACTAAAAATATTGATGATCTACATATATAGTACAAATTTCTTTGGCAACAAATAATGCCTCCACTTCTTAAGTGCTTGCACAATTGCATAAAACTCCTAATCATAAACTGAATATTTCCTCTTTTCTTCATTCAACTTTTCACTAAAGTATGCTATCGGCCTTCCCTCTTGACTAAGAACTCCTCCTATTATTGTTCCACTTGCATCACAATCAACCTTGAAAACTTTTCCAAAGTGTAGTAGCACCAACATTGGCTGCAACTATCCACTTGAATTCCTTTCTTACTGTCTTCATTGTTTCAGTTATGGGAGCACAAATTCCACTAAAATTTCTTATGAACTTCCTATAGAAGCTCGCCAACCCAAGAAAACTACAGGCTTCAAACGTACTCCTCGCTGAAGGCCATTCAACAATATACCCTTTACTTTCTCAAGGTTCATTTTTAACCCTTTTTCTGAAACTACAAATCCCAAATAAACCAATGGATATTTCGAAGAGATTGTTTGTGTTTTTAGTTCAGTATTGAGTCTTAGGTTGAAATTTTATTAGGTTAAATATTAAGTTAAATTAGTTAGGGTATTATTCTGACATCATTCTTATGATGTTAGAACTATGCATTTAATAGAACTTTACTGACAGACATTAAGAACCATTCAATTTCACCAATAGACCAAAGATCCATTAAATTCAAAATATTTGTTAATTTTCCCGATCTATCTATATAACGCAACAGCAAACCTGTGGGTAATTATAGGGTTTTGTTTCAAGCGAGTTTGAGGTTTTCTCGAAATGGCCACAAATAGTCTGTCTGCGTGGTATTTCTTCCTTTCAGTTCTCTATATGCTTACTCTACCTTACAATTGTCATCCCCTTACAGTTGGTGGAGACAGCATCGCTTTGGGAGCTTCTCTCACTGGAAATCAGAGCATAGTTTCAAAGAACGGCACCTTCGAATTGGGATTCTTTTGTCCAAACGGAACAAATAACTGGTACATCGGCATCTGGTATGCCCAAATGTCTAACAAGACTATCGTTTGGGTGGCTAATAGAGAGACTCCCATCAGAAACAAGCTAGGCGTTTTGAATCTAACAACTGATGGCTATCTCAAACTGTATGATTCAGATGGGCGATCAATATGGTCAACAAGAAAGAACCAGAAAGCTATAGCCTCCAAAGCTATGATATTGGATTCTGGTAGTTTTGTTATGTTGGGCGCAAACAACATTTCTGAAATTGTGTGGGAGAGTTTCTTGTATCCAGCAGACACATGGTTGTCGGGAATGAAGATGTGGAAAGGCATGAAGCTAACATCTTGGAAGAGTTCGTTGGATCCAGCACCTGGGCCCTTCTCTTTAGAAATGGATCCAGCCCCAAGCAAGACGCAGTTTTTACTGGTGTATAAGGACAATATTACTTACTGGAGCACCGAAGAGTGGGTTGTTGACCATTTCAGCGGTATGCCAGATATGTTGAATAATTTCGCATCCGAAACTTTTAGATTACCCTTTGTAAAGATTTCTCCCACAAAGATGTACTTCACGTATATTCAAATATCAAAATTTGATATTGTGCAGCGTCTAGTCCTGTACAAAACTGGAGATGTACGATCTTTCTATCATTATAATAGCAGCTGGATTAACATCTGGTCTGTGCCAAAAGACCTGTGCTTTGTTTATGATATATGTGGGGCTTATGGAGCATGCAACAGAAACAATCTTCAATTTTGCAGCTGTCTCGAGGGCTTCAAACCCAAAGATAAGCGCGCCTGGTTTTTACAAGATTGGTGGTCAAGCGGATGCCTTCGTAGTAGCCCTCTCTACTGCTCTCCCATTAACGGCACAACCGATGGTTTCTTGCAAAAGAACGACATATCCTTAGCTAAGGAAAAAGCAGTTTCATATTCCCAATACCCAACTCTACCAACATGCAGATCTGCATGTCTGGAAAATTGCTCCTGCAAAGCCTTCGATCTCACTAACTCTACTCCTCCCATCTGTAGAATGTGGTTTGGGGATCTGTTCAATGTTCGCGTTGCATCAAACAGCCAACCCGTCTTCCTTCGCATGGCTGCGTCTGAGTTGCAACAATCCATTTCCAATGGAGGAAGTAACCAAGGTCGTGTCCTTTCAATTTCACTTCCTGTCAGCACTGCTTTCATCCTTGTTTTGGCTTTCCTTGTTATAATATTTCTTCTGAGGAGGCGTGGAATGCTGGGCAAGGGAGGAGATATGGAAGGTCATGAGCTGCTGTCTGCTTCGCTGAGAACATTCACTTACAAGGAGCTGCGAATTGCAACCAACAATTTCAGAGATAAGTTAGGGAAAGGAGCATTTGGCTCTGTCTTCAAAGGATCTCTCCCAGACGATACGCTTGTAGCAGTTAAAAAATTAAGAGGGCTCTAAACAGGTAGAAAAACAGTTTCGTGCAGAAATAAGCACGATTGGAAACATACAACATGTCAATTTGGTCCAGCTTTGCGGATTTTGCATAGAAGGATCACAAAGGCTGCTAGTTTACGAGTACATGCCCAACGGATCTCTCAATTCATTTCTCTTCGCTGGATCACAAAAGTTGTTGGAGTGGAAGACAAGATTCGAGATCGCTCTAGGCACTGCACGAGCTTTAGTTTATCTCCACGAGGAATGCAGAGATCAAATCATCCACTCCGATATAAAGCCCGAGAACATTTTGCTGGATAGCGATTTCACCGCAAAGATAGCTGATTTTGGCCTGGCAAAGTTAGTGGGAAGAGATTTCAGCAGGGTTTTGACAAGCATGAGAGGAACTCAAGGTTACATTGCTCCCGAGTGGCTCGCTGGCTTAGCAATTACTTCCAAGGCAGACGTGTATAGCTTCGGCATGATGGTTCTGGAGATAATATCGGGTCGAAGAAATGTGGACATGAGCGTGAAGGAACAGACTAAGCAGTACTTTCCTTCGTGGGCTGCAACTCAAATTCAAAATGGAGACATGATGAGTATTTTGGACGAAAGAATTGCAGAGCATGTGGATGTTGAGGAGGTGAGAAGAGCTACACTTGCAAGCTTGGTATGCATTGCAAAGGATGAGAATGAGAGGCCAAGCATGGCTCAAGTTCTACTGATTCTCCATGGCAAGATGGATGCTGATACACAAGTAGTCATGAGATCTCTGCAGTATCTAGTTAACCTCTATTAGGTTCCTGTTGTCAATCTATTTTTTAATGTTTTATGCTCTATATTACAGTTAAAATGTTTAGCTCCTCTTGGCTGGGTGCCTTTCCGGTTATGCTTGATTTGGGTAGGGAATAAACTTCTTTTCTCTCCAGGTGATTATGTAAGTTATATGACATAGAAAACTTCATTATAAATATAGAAGCTTACAATAAATTTGTAACGATCAGTTCTGCAGGCTAATTTTATATAAAGAACTGTACCGTAAATGTTGAATGTGGATCAACTAAATTTTCCAAATAGCGATTAGTTAGTCTATATGGTTAAGCTATAGGGTGGTCGGTTTGTTTTTTCCCTCTATTGTGATGCCTTCTCTATTGTGACCCTAATAACCTAGTTCCATGTTCTAGTTATGCATTCATGTTTTAATATGTTCTATGAGAGTGACCATAATTTAAGGTGTGCTTGCAGTTCTATCGTAGATATAATGTTGTCAAATGGATTGGGTTGCAAGAGATATGTTTAGAACATAGAGTGGACAGCGTTGAGATTATTTGATTATGTGATGTTTTGGTTTTAGATGGGAGTGGATTAGTGTGGTTCGTGACTGTGGATCATTCTTCTTTTGTAGCCTATGTGTTATGTTATCCAGAGTTTGTCGAGTGGTCCTACTTCTAACACACACTATCCTCTCCCTTGGCTTTCATGGTCCTAGGTGCAAGAGAAAAGTGTTAGTAACACTCAAATTTTATCTTTTTAAGAGAGGCCTGCCAAGAGACACATCACTCTTGGGAACGACCTCACATGGTAAATCCTTTGAGCCCCTATAAAAATCAAGTGAGAGCGAAAGTTATAGCCTTGGGTATAGTTGTTCCTACAGTGTAACTTGCCGAAAGGACAAATGGGCCCCACCACAAGTTACAAGGTTCTTAAGTGAGTCACTGCAGAATGAACTTATGTCCAAAAACATCAAAAATTACTAAACACCTTGAAGTAGTAGCCCACCCATTCTATTGATTGAGGATATTTGTGATAAATTTAGTGCAAGAGCATAGAAGGTTTTGCTCCCAAGGTACTCACCATACATATTTCCTTGAGTAGAAACATAGCTTTTTGAAAGGTTACTTATAGCTCGATAAAAGTGGTGACTCCCTCATCATAGGGATCATCTATTTGTTATGCTCATGCAAGACTTAGTATATCACATCCTTACTTGCCATGACGGGATTCATAAGGTATGTAGTACCAAAGTTGAAGAAATATCAAGATGTGGGCTGAAATTATCACAACTAGCCATTTGACATTAAGGATAAAGAGTGTTTGAAGTGTTTTTTGTTTTGAGTCAAGACCAGTGCAAATTGAGCCGACTTCAGGCTTTGGAAACACCTAAAATACATTTGAAGGAAAGGGTCATCAAAATTTCAAAGGATTGGGTTGATCTAGACCCACACCTATTTGTACCATTTGAGGCAACATTCTTGTGTTTGTGTGCTTGCTTTGTTTTCTTGTCAAAAAAAATCAAAACTCGGTTCCAAAAACAAGTACTCATCCAACATAAACACTTTCAAAATACCAACAAAAAAATCAAAACAAAGAGCAACAACAAAAGCATCACACTATACGACCATTCTTCACATCTTAAGAAACAAGAATCTTCATCAACTTATCAACTTGAAGAAAAGACCATTGAGCTCAAAGGCTTTTATCAAAAGGAGGAAATTCTTCTATCTTAATAGGCAAATTTTTGTCTCTCATAGAACCTTCTTACGTCACATGTGTCTATATCTTCAAGGGAAATCAAATGAGTTTGATCAAGCGTCATTATACCACAGAGCTTTTAATCAATATAGAGCTTTGACTTATCATCAAAATAAGGGAGGCAAGATCAATCCTGCCTTCTTTCCAGACATTTGTATCACATATAACTCAGTTACGGTAGAACCACCAACCCCTGAACAAGAAGAGAAAGAGTTTGTTCCTTTTGTAACACAAAGTTTTTATTGAAGTACATTTCATCCATTTCCCACATTCACACATCTCAACCAATCCATTTCAACTCTCAAAACATCAAGAGGTTTTTGTCCTAAGTTCTATTTCAATATTGTTTGAATCAAACACAACATATCACTTTTTATAGTGTCTCTACATCTAGGATAAACTCATCCTAAGAGGCATTTCTACACAGGTTAAAACTGGTCTATGAGTGAATCCTCTCATTACTAGGTAGTTGGGTCTGTAACACATCTTAGATCTCTCTAAACCTTATCACATCAAACATTGTCAATCAAACACAACAAGCAATTCAAGAACGAACTTTGGTAACATCTACCTTTAGTGCTAGAGATCCATATGCAAACACCCCACCAATCATCAATCTTTCATTCCATCACCAACTCATCATCATTTTCATCAAACTTCAACAAAAACTTATAAACAAAATGGCTCAAACCAGATCAAGGTCTAGACAAGAAATTGAAGAGGAAGAGGAGGAAAATATCAATGAATTCCAAGAACCCCTTGGAGGAAACGCAAATGATGAAAATCTAAGTACTCCTACTCCTGCGGAAATAGAAAGGGAACAACACGACCCTCTCTTTAATAGACTTGTTGATGAAATACGGAGTAGCAATGTTGATGCTCACTTTTTAAGACTTGCTCAAGAAGGGGCTAAACTACCCTCTGACTTTGATGTTGCACAACTAAGACAAGCATCAAAATGCCAAAGTCGTAATGAGGATGAAAGAGGTCGAGATCACATCAGATATAACCTTCATCAAGGTAATCCCCCACCTCCTCCTCTTCCAAATGAAATAGACATGTTGCGGCAACAAGTCAAAAATCTCGCCCAACAACTTCATAGTGGTGTAAAAACTAATCAATTTTCACTCAATGACATTTGTCCCTACCCTTTGATAGGAATCTTCATATGCCACCTTTTCCATGAGGGTTTCAAACACCCAAGTTTGAAAAGTACCAAGGAAAAGGAGACCCTTGTGATCATGTTAGAGAATTCCATTCAGCTTGCCTCGAAGTGGCATACGAGGACACATACCTAATGCGACTCTTTCCCCAAAGTTTGGGAGGAACAACCACACCATGGTTTTCCCGACTACCAAGTGGCATTAGGACCTTCGAAGAACTAGTCCAGAAGTTCCTACCACATTACTCACACAACATTGAATGTGATATCACCATGGCTGATATATGTAAAACCAAGCAAAAACCAGACGAACTATTTTCAGTCTTTCTGCAACGATGGTGTCAAATGTCTAGCAGACGTTCTCTTCAAAAACCTGAACAAGAACTAGTGGAAATATTTATTTCCAACTTAAACGACGAAGTGAAATTTCACCTAGACATAAAAGACACAGACTCTTTCAATGACATGATCACCAAGGGTGAACTCACAAAGCTGGTTCCCACTTTTTGGTACATCCTAATTTTTGCTGAAATCATACATTTTTTGGAAAATATAATTATTTAAGCTTTAAGAGGTCCCATTTGAAGTAATTAATTGAAGAGAGTTAGATCAAAGGCTCTTAGATCAAAATTTCTTGGATAGAACCTCTCTACTTCTAAATCATACTTGCAATGGAGTCACCTTTGCATCTATCAAATGCTGATAAAAAACCAATTTTACATTAGCATTTGAGGGGTCAAACGAATTCATTTAGAAGTTTCATTTTCTTGAGGATTTAGTCCTTATTATAAGCTTTCCAAATAGTATAATTTTTAATATATTTAAGTTTATTAATATATTTTTATTTTATTTTTTATGAATGTAGGTTTTTCACCGAACATGAACTTCTTTGTTCAATGCATTGGAAAAAATAGCAAACTAATTCAAAAAAATTCTGAAAAATATCTATGCCCTAGGTATTGATGTCTTCTTTCTAACAAAAAAAATAAAACTTAATTTTGATATATATAGAGCAAGTTATGTGTTCAAACGTACACTTATATCTAAATTATAATTAGTCAGACTTCAAAACTTAATAAAATAAAAAATATTCAACATATCACTATCAAACCAACTGCCTGCCCTGGGTATTGATGTTACAAACCCAAATTTAAAAGAGATATGTTTTTATCATTTATAGAAAAAAATTTATACGTTTCGGGATGCACATCACTCTTAAAAAATGTTGTTTCCTGTAAAAAACTACTTTTGAGGGAGATGGAAAAATCAATTAAATTTTACTCAAAAAAAATTGAAAAAAATATATTTAGAATCTACAAAAAGGATGTTACAAATCACTAGTTTACATCATCTTCAAATTCTTAATGATTTAAAAGTTATAGGTGTCGGAAAGTGAAGGTTTTTTGCAAAATGTTCATCTAAGTGTCAAAGTTGGTCAAAAAGTGGGAACCAGTATTGTGAGTTCACCCCCAAAGGTTTAAAATGCGAATGGGCTCTCATCAAAAAAGGGCTTATCAAAATATACAATGAGCAAAAGGATGGCCCTCGCTCGCGCTTCAATAGTGACAAGCCTAACTTCTGGAACAAAAACAAAAACGTCGTCAATGATGGGGTTGTGGATGCAAGAACTATCAAAAGTGCACAACCTGTGGTCCAATTTGTAGGACAGAACCCCCCACCCAAGAATAACACAGTTGCTCCTCCAAATCAAGGACGCAATATATCTCAAGAGGAACCCAGACAGCGTCAGCAAAATTTTAAACCAAAACGAACATACACTCCCTTAGGGGAACCTATTGAAACGGTGTTACGTCAATTGGTTTCTCAAAATCTGGTGACCTTACCCAAAACATCAAATTACGAACCTCAAGTCAAACCTTCATGGTGGAGGGATATTGAACATTGCGATTTCCATCAGGGAAAGGGCATAAGACAAGCAATTGTCACAGATTGAAAGATCTTATTCAGGATCTTATTGACCAAGGTGAAATCAAAATCGAAGGACATGACCCAAAAACAACAAACAATGATCATCTCATGTTCAAAAATCCACTTCCATCACAAGATCAAAGGGGTCCTTCCACTTCAGGGAGAAACACAGATACCACTGATTATACGCAAGCCGCATATAATTACATTGTTAATCACCTATATGATGCCAGTGAACAAATTGCAACTATTACCATAAAAAATCCCAGCTCCACTTGCAATGTTGTTACACGTCGCGGCAAGATCACCATAAAAGCAGCTCCACAAGGCACCTTATATATCCCAAAGCAATATAACCTTGTGGAACAATTAGATAAAATGTCTGCACTGATATCTATCTTAGAGCTATTGCACCTATCCCCATCTCATAAAACAATCTTGGATCAAGCTCTCCAAGAGGAATTAGTCCCTGCAAACCTAAAAATAGATCAATTCCAAGCTATGGTTGGAAACCTAAGATCATCACCTTGTCTCACTTTCTCTGAAAGTGACAATGCATCCTTCCAACAACCTCATAATGCCTCACTCCACATTGAAGGATTTATCAACCAACATAGGATCAAGCGAGTCTTGATCGACAATGGAGCCGGCTTGAATATCTGTACACTACAATTGGTCACAGCATTGGGATATGCAATTGAATCAATGGATCCCCGCAAGAAGATAACAATCAAAGCTTATGATGATGTAGAGTGGTCATC
This sequence comes from Cryptomeria japonica, assembly GCF_030272615.1. Classification (NCBI taxonomy): domain Eukaryota; kingdom Viridiplantae; phylum Streptophyta; class Pinopsida; order Cupressales; family Cupressaceae; genus Cryptomeria; species Cryptomeria japonica. Next base: position 668,848,157 of record NC_081411.1, on the reverse strand, counting down.
CAAAGGAGCTATTGTGCTACTAATCCGAGTAGGCCCAGTGGTGAAGCACATCATCTGTCAAATTCTGGACCTTCCTCTGCTGTATAATTTGTTGTTAGGAAGACCTTGGATACACGCCATGCAAGTCGTTCCATCCACCTACCATTAGTGTATCAAGTTCCCTCATAATGGTGTAGAAATTACAATCCTGGGCGATGCAAATCCCTTTGTGTATTAGCACAATATCAATCATCAACCAGAGATTACCGTTCCCAACAACAGAGAAGCCATCCCATCCACATCATACATAAGTCCAGCCTCTCTTTCTAGTTCAAACACCACTATACCCAAGCAAGAGAATCTCAAGATGAAAATAGCAGAGGAAGGTCCTGGGGAGTACAATTTGAGTCAACTCTTTTGTGTTGGACAAATGCCTACTTCTCCTAGAACTCATGGTAAACATCAATGGTTACTTCAAACGGCCTTGGTCAAGCCAGCATGCACTTTCACGCCTTTCATCCTTAGAAAGAGTCAAGAAGAAGAGACCAGAGATGAAGACTTAGCAGAATGGATCTATAAAGATCCCATCACCATGGACATTCCACAAGCTAAGCTTCCCACAGATCAGTATGGAAAAGGCCTTCTAATTATGCAGCAAATGAGTTATGATGGTCAGAGTGCTTTAGGACCTTGCAAGCAAGGACGACATGAACCGTTGTAGCCAGAATTAAAGCCCAAAGATAACACGGGACTAGGCTTTCAAAAGGAGATCCTTCCTAAGCTTAGATTCAAAGGAAAACCTAGCAAACCTCTATATAAGCCAGCTACAAAGAAGTCACCTTTGTTTATATCAGTAGCACCACGCACCATAGCAACTGCCCCATTGAGGCTAAAAATCCCAGCAAAACCAACCACAACACCAGTCATCCCACCAATCAAACCAGCAACCCCATCAGCAGCAGCCATAACATCAATAGCACCGTTAGCAACAGCATCTATATCATAACCCATAGCAATATCGACAACACCGGCAATTTCAGTAGAAGCAGCAAATTCAACATTACCAATACTTCACGTATCAGATTCATTGATCCCCATAATCCTTCCTGCAGCACCAATCATTTCATCTACAAAGGTACACCAACCGAGCACACCTGCAGTGTTTAACTCAAAGGACATCCCAGTATGGTATAGTAATCGGATCCCGGAAAGTGACTCAGAGACTGACTCACATGAGTGGGAATTTTATTCTGTCCAGCTTAATACTTCAGATGAGGAAGATGCATCACTACCTCCACCTCGCACAGACATCCCTATTTACGGAGAAGCACAGATAAAGACCTCTTGGATTCCTGAATTGGAAACTTCTTCCACATGCCCTACGTCACATCCTATGCCTGATTCTGATGGGGAGAGTACCATCAATGACCTTCATCACAACATCTTAACCCTCACTGACACATCTAATAAACTTAATCTAATCGATGAGGTAATGCCCATTATCCATCCTGAACTCATCGAATGGAACCAACCTAATCCCCCATGCCTTGACCACTTCCAAAATGATGAGGCGATCATTGACTTTTTGGAACTACGGGATAACATACCATGTGGGGATCACAAAGTTGGATTCGCCTTTGAACTTAATAGTGCAGCATACTTTAGGGCAGATGCCAAACCTTTTAGCTGCAAAACAATAAAAGATGGATCTTCCAGTAAAAACCACACTATGGCACTGTTTGATCCTAAAAAGGTAAAGAGAAAGAGTGTATCCAATGGTGAAAACCTCTTTGAGGCACCGAAGAATGAAAGGTTTGAAATTCTCCCCTCTAGTACACAACAGGAATGATCAACAATTCTCATTGAGGAAACAAAAGAATACAACGTGGGGACACCTGAAACTCCTCACCACATACATCTGGCATCTCTTTTAACTCCAGAGGAACGGCCTAAGTTTGTCAAATTATTCAAAAAGCGTCAGATCAACTTTGCATGGTCATATGCAGATATGCCTGGACTTGATCCTGATTTAGTCATGCATCATCTCACCGTAGCAGAAGGAGCCAAGCCTGTCAAGTAGAAACTTCGCAAGATGCATCCTCAAATCGTGGTACTAGTCAAAGAAGAACTTAAGAAACACTTGGATGTTGGTTTTATTAGACCAATTGATTATGCAGATTGGATATCCAATAGTGTGCCTATCGGCAAACCAAATGGGGGCATTCGTATCTGTGCTAACTTCAGAGATCTGAACAAGGCATGTCCTAAAGATGACTTCCCCCTACCACACATCGACATAATAGTGGACCTAACAGCCGGACATGCCATGCTTTCACTCCTGGATGGCTTTTCAGGTTACAACCAGATAAAGATTGCACTAGAAGATCAACATAAGATGACCTTCACATGTCCATGGGGAACATACTGCTGGAATGTGATGCCTTTTGGTCTAAAGAATGCAGGAAAAAGGCACTCCAAGATCTAGTGGAGATGGATGTAGAACATGTCCCAAAGACTCACATGTCTCCTCAAAACATAAAGAGACCTCCTCCAACTGTTGTACATAAGTATCCACAATCATATCAACCTCAAAAGAATGATCATGTAGAGAATGATCAAGAGGGTCAGAGTGTGCCCTCGCAACAATTGAAGAAGGATCATCTTCATCAAAGAGAAGATGAATGTCATCAATGATGTCTCCCAAATCTGCAATGTAGGATTCCACAAACAAACCTGCAATGTCTGTCAGGTAATCATCCCATGAATCTGAAGCTGGAAGACAATGAATATCATGTTGCACTGAATCACTTGAAGGCAAAACTGTCGCACTATCTGCATCATCAGGTGCAATAGGTGATGTGATATCAATATGAGGAGATGAATTACAAGGCTCAAGAATGGGGTCACATGTGAGAATCCCCATGTTCAAGTGCCCAAAGTTCTCCTCAAAATCTGAACCATCACAAGAAGTGTGATCAACATGTGTAGAATCATCAAATGTGAAATCATCATCATCAACAAAATCTGAAAAGGAGTATAACTGAGACGCATGATCAACCACCCCAATTGCAATGATAGCTCTAGTCTCCAAATCTCTAATGAAAACTGACTCAGGTGTGAACTCCACAACTCTCTTAGTTGCACCATGTGTGATTTGATAGATGGAAAGGAGATTGTTTGTCAAGTGGGGTACACACAACACATCATTGAAGGAGTTATTCCCACTATCAATAGACCCTTTCCCAATCACATCAATGTATGTATGATTGCCCATCAAAATCTGAGGCATGGTGCAAGGCTCAAATGTAGAGAACATAAACTGTGAAGATGCCATATGATGAGAAGCCCCTAAATCTAGAAGCCATCTCTCTGAATCATGACTGGTAGTAGCACAAAGAGCTTTTCCTTTTCTTGTCCCAAAAGAGTGAGTCTTCCCACTTGTAGAAGCCATGAATGCTTGCCCTTTTCCTTTTGAATGTGAGGAAGTGGAAGTTGATGAATCATCCTTAGGCAAATCAATCTTATGCTTTTTGATGATATGTGTGAGCTCATCAATCTTTTTAAAATGGCAATGATGCTCCTCGTGACCAAACTTTTTACAATAGGCACAAGTAGGTTTCTCCCTCTTTGGTGAATTATCCCTCTTGGCAGAGGATATATCTCCTTGTTGTGGATAGGATGATGCTTTATCCTTGGGCTTTGATTTCCATTTCTTCTTGTTTGAGTTGTCCTTTCCTTTGTTCCCTTGATTTGCCACTAATGCTTGAGACTTAGAAGCCTTAAGAATGCCCATGCTTATCAACTTAGTTTGTTCCATCATCAACATTTCATTGAAAGCTTCAAATGTAGGCATTGTGTAGCTTGAAACCATTGTCATCCTATGGGTTTGGAAACTAGAAAAAAATGTTGCATATTCTTGTAGAAGCTTGCCCATCAAGTTGAAGATCAATTGAGTATCCTTCTTATCAATGCCACAATCTTTGAGTTGTGCCCTCAACTCATTTGCCTTGGTGACATAATCTTGTATATAGCAAAGTTCTTGGGATCCAACATGGTGAGATCACTATCAATTTGATATCCCCTAATCTCATCAAATTGACCATACAAGTCTTGAAACTTTTGCCAAGCATCCATGATTAGAGTACACTTCTCAATATGAAAAATGAGATCCTTTGATACATACTTTCTTAAGGTACCAATTGCCATGATATTTTTAGTGAGCCAATCCAAGTGACCAACTGGATCAAGCTTAGGATCAACGAGAGCAACAATAGTTCCATCAATGTAATGAGTTAGTCCTTTTTCCATAGGTTTACTCCATGCATCAATTTTCCAAGTAGCATAATTATGAGGAGTTAAGAGAGGAAACTTATAAGAACCCATAGCAGCAAAAAGGAAGGAACACAGGAGCACAAAAGCACAAGAGACACCCCCCCAAATTAAATCAATCAAAGTACCACCCCAAAAATGATGATTTTGGCACTTTATATGTAGTGCGTGTACAATAGGCCACTTGCAAAACAAGGAAAAGTGGACTTCTGATTTCAATTTACAACTTCTCAAAATGAGATCTAAGAGACTTCAATAAATACTGCTAGTGATCTAAACTGAGATCCAAGCAAAATGCAAGTACCAAATATGCCAAAAATGGCCAAATAATGAAAGTACAATTTCTACTTAAAATTACTACAAACAAATGGCAGCTTATGAAAGTAGATGAAAAAATATGCACTTTCACAAAAAATGGCACTTGAAAAGGAGTCCATATGAGCCCAAATGAAGCCTCCAAAGTTGTAATAATCGGGATTTCACGATTTCTGAAAAACCTGTATCCGAGAAATAGAAACATCCTACACCATTGTACAAACCATGAAATTCTACCCCCAAATAAAAAAAATTGCTCGAAAAAAGGAGTTCGGATGAGTGAGATATCGCTATTTGAAAATCACCTGCAAAATTATAATTTCTGGAAAATTTCCATCCCAGCTTCAAACTTTAAATGCCTCTAGATTTGGCCTCCGAAGTCTGATTTGGATGAAACAAAAGGCAAAATCGACTTTCTTGGACCTCCTCAATCCAATGGTAACCTCAGATTTGATCCATCAAGCTTCAATAATAACCTGCAATAGAAAGATCCAAAATGCAAACCCCAAATAGCATCAAATTTCTCTCAATTAGCAAACCAATGACACTCTAATGGCTCTGATACCATGTGAGATTTTGCCAAGATCAAGAGGCAATGGAAAGCACAAATAAGAGAGAACAAAATAGATGATAGAAATAAACTGTATTCTATCAAGATGAAAAATATGATCAACTGGATCATTAAGCATTACATACAATGAATATGAGCCTGATTATATAGGCAAGGCTATATGGATATGTGAACACACAAACATGACATGTGGCTCAATAAGAAACAAGGGTAGGTAAGAAATAGGTGTGGGTAGGTAGGAGAAATAATATAATATTCCACATGAGGTGGATCACCCACTGAATGTGGAGTGTAACAACAAGATCACACCATAAAAGGTGGAAATTCTCCTACACACACTATCCCAATGTGGTACAAACACCCAAGTGTCTCATACCCAAACTACTATGAAATGCATTTTCGAAGTATACTTAAGTAAAGTGTAATAATATCCAAGATGAATAATTATTTACACCAACACTTTGTTTTCACTGTTGTGCAGGTAGTAAGGCAGTCGATCAGTTTTTTAAGTTTTTTTGCTTTCTTTAATCTTTGATCAGCTCTCTATTTATATTAGAGACTATGTAATAGTTTTTATTATTCAAGCTAATGCATACAATATATTTCTCAGTTCTAAGAAATTCATAGCAGTCTTCTTCTTTTCAGTTTAGTTTTTTTTTGTTTGTTAAATTGAATAATCTTTCAATGCCTTTCCACATCTTCATTCCTGACAACCATGTGTCTGTTGGATACAAGAAACTCTCCCACACAATTTCAGAAATGTTGCGGATGCCCAACATAACAAAACTACCATAATCCAACATCATATCTCTAGAGGCTATAGCTTTCTGGTTCTTTCTTGTTGACCATATTGATCGCCCATCTGAATCATACAGTTTGAGATAGCCGTCAGTTGTTAGATTCAAAACACCTGGCTTGTTTCTGATGGGAGTCTCCCTATTAGCCACCCAAACAATAGTCTTGTCAGACATTTGGGCATACCAAATGCCGATGTACTAGTTTTTTGTTTCGTTTGGAAAAAAGAATCCCAATTCGAAGGTGTCATTCTTTGAAAGTATGCTCTGATTTCCAGTGAGAGAAGATCCCAAAGCGATGTTGTCTCCACCAACTGTAAGGGGATCACAATTGTAAGGTAGACTAAGCATATACAGAACTGAGAGGAAGAAATACCATGCAGACAGACTATTTGTGGCCATTTCGAAAAAACTTCAAACTCCCTTGAATTAAAACCCTACAATTACCCATAGGTTTGTTGTTGTGTTATATAGATAGATCGGTAAGATTAACAAATATTTTGAATTTAATGGATCTTTGGTCTATTAGTGAAGTTTAATGATTCTTAATGTCTGTCAGTTAAGTTCTATATTAAATCCATGATTTTGATAGAATAATACCCTAACTAATTTAACTTAATATTTAACCCAATAAAATTTCAACCTAAGACTCCATACTCAATTAAAAACACAAACAAATCTCTTCAAAATATCCATTGGCTTTGGCTTTTTGCCTACTAGTCAAATGCTATGAATATCCATCGGTCTGTTGCCTATTTGTCAAATGTTATATTAGGGTAGAATTTACAAATTGATGGTAAATTTTATTTGATTTATTAGGACAGAGCTTACAAATTGATAGATGCAGCAATAAAAGGACACCGCAATAAATCTGAAAATAATAGTTTTCTTGATATTCTAGAAAGGAAACCATAGATTGTATATGACACGGCACTAGAATTTCAGAAATTTAAGTCATAGATTGTCATTTATTTGATGGTCCATAAATTACTGCTTAGTTTCTGTTTGGTCTTTCCAATCTTCCTTGCGAAGTCATGTGTGATGGGTCAAAAGTCTTTTTAAGCCGGCCACTTGAATAACAAAGTCTACACTGATAATGATTTCTTCCTGCACTCGGAAGGAAAATGGTAAATTTATTGACTACGGCGGAATAGCAAAACAATTAATAAGCGTTTTTATCTCTTAACGACCCAAAGAGGTGGCGTGTAGACCTTCCCTTCAGCATTAAATTCACTAATAACTAGCAATCGTATCTTGGTGTCCAATAGATACATGGAAAAGGTTTGGAAGAATCATTTTTATTTTTTTTGCATACAATTGTATAGTACATGAGATTAAGTGGTAGGTAATTTAGCAAATTATGTTGCCTATGCAACAAAGGCCTAGAATTAGGATTATGTTATATCTACAATAAGAGGAGAAGGAGGGAGAGAGAGAGAGAGAGAGAGAGAGAGAGAGAGAGAGAGCATTGGAAAGATAGTGGGGATCAAAGAGATAAGAGAGAGGAAGGAGAGGAAAAAATAGAGATGGAAAGAGAGAGATAATGATTGAGGGGTACATGGATATATAGAAAGATAAAGATATAGGAAGTGATATATAGAGAGTAGAGAGGGATATAGATAGAGTAGAAGAGATAGAGAGACGAGTGAGAGATAGAGAGGTAGAGAGGGAAGGAGAATGAGTGAGAGATATGGAGATAGAGATAGGGGAGAGATATAGAGAGAAATATAGAGATATAAATAGAAATTAAGATGTAGAAAGAGAGGGAGGGGGAGAGAGGGAGAGAAAGAGATAAATAGAGGGAGAGGTGAAAAGGATAGAGGTATTCATTTAACTGACTAATGTTTCTCATATCATATAACTCTACAAAATGGGAAATTATCTTCCTATCATTCTTATGATGGAGGAGAAAAATGTCTAGGTGATAATTGTGTGCATCAAATTGTTGGTTGTTGGAAGGTGTAGTTGTCTTTTAGTCTCGATGGATGAGAATGCCTCATGGAGCATAATTATTACTATTACACTAAAACACTAACCAATGACAACTAAATGCACTAGATATAGATGATTAAATAGTTTCAATTATCTTGCATAAGTAAAAATTCCTATCAATTGTGGACCTTGAAAACCGTAGATATAATATATTAATAAAAAATAATCATATAAATCTATTTATTAACAAATATTTATTGCTAATAATATGAAAGCATAAAATTATTAAATGATTGATCCTTCATTTCTACAAAATATCATGTTGAATTCAAGGTCAAAATATGATGATATTTTTTCTTTTCGATATGTCTTTTCTTGTTTTTTAAATTATAAGTAATAATGTCTTGAATTAATATTAAAATTTATATAAAAAACTACAAGTAAAAGCTAAAGTATTGGACCCCAAATCACCTATACATGATAAAGATTTTATTTAATTCCTTGACTATTTCATACCCTTACTTATGAGAAGTAGAATATTCTCAAATTGTTGATGTTATAATTAATATATTACATATTTACATTATCAGAACTAATATTAATTATATTAAAATAAGGATTTTTTTGTATTTTAAAAATATTTCACATGTCTATTTATCATTTTACAAAAACAAATAAAATATCAACCAAAAAATAAGTTTAAAATTAAAAAGAAGGAGAAAATCTCTTGATGGGATGGAAAGATTAATGAGCTTTGTTGTAAATATAAATATATTTTTAAAATAAGATAATAAATTCTATATTTAAAAATATATTTATTGTTTATTTAAATTATTTTTTACAAATCCTTAAATTAAAATAGAAAATACTAAAAGCCAACTTCATTTCTTAATAATATTAAGTATTTGCATTAAAAAAAAAAAGGATATTAATTTTATCTAAAAAATTTGACACTTAAAATCCAACAAAATTTATATAAAATAAATACATATATGTTATATAAAAAAATTGAAGTCTTAAATATAACATCATCATATTAATATTGTATAGTCAAAACTATAAAATATTTAATTAAATAAAATATGAATATAATAAAAAAATGAGCTTATCAATTATAGACAATTGTATTTTCAATCCTTTAATAAAATGGATAATATTATTTTTGTTATATTATTGACAACTCTAAAAATGAATCTAAACAACAATTTAAAAAAGTTCTTTGTTGCCACAAACTAAGTAATTCGCCAGTCATAATATAATTTGCACATGAAAACACGTGAAAAGCAATGATTGGGATTGTGAAATAACATGAATTTTCGCTAATGTGTCCATAAATTATGCGGCTGGCTTGTTCGGAAAAAACTAATAATTAAACAAAACCAATAAAATTGTTGTATTGGATCAAACAATTATTATTTTGAATATAATCAATGTTTTTATATAATAATTTTAAAATTAAAAAGATTGAATACAAGTAATACTTATTTGTTGAAAAATATATTGTAAAAGTTCAAATAAAGTAAAAATCTATATTTAAAATAGTTAATAGTATAAGTCTATTATACAAAAGTATATAATTGTGAAGGTAAATAAATAACTCTTAGAATGAATTGAAGTCAATTTAATAATCATTGTAGAGTAATACACACTAATAGTGAATAATTATCATAATATTACTTTGACAAATATATATGGTTTAAGAAAGAAAATATGAATAACAATACTTAAATGTGATAGTTAAACAATGGTGCAAACTGATGAATATTCTAACATCGTCTTGATCTTTGTCCTACAAATGCAATTTTTTGAGTCTAGTGAATGGTTTTTGTTTATATGCTTGATTTGTACATTAATATTTGTAACTACAATTTTTTCCTTTACTCTTTAACTCAACTTGCCTCTCGAACAAAATCTTGGTCTTACATCCACTTGGTTGGCATCAATCTATTTTGTATTTATTTTAGAGATAAAAAAATTCAATTTTAAAAATACCTTGAAAGAATTGTCAGGTCACAAAGAACCTTTCGAAGATCAACCATCAACAACATCTAGAAAGATGTATATTAATTCAATTTTATAAAAATGTCAATTCACCTAATCTCTTCGTTAATGACCTATAATGTAATTAAGTGTTCATACATGACATCAAATCACACAATGTATATTTAAATAATTTCAAGAGATAAAGATAAAGGGAGCTAGTTTTGTCAAGAAGTGTATTCTATAGTGGGTAAGTACACCAAGATGGTGTGCAAAAAGGGGGGTATAAGTGGACACCTTTTTTTTCTAAAATCAGCTAAACCTAGACTTCACAGAGCAATTTGATACTCGTCCACTCAAAATATGAAGATACCCAAAGAAAAAATATTGTATTACTCTGAATCCAGTTTCCAAAATACTATTTCTTTTTAAAATTAGATAAGATTAAGGGTGTCAAATCCTTTGTGCATGAAAAAATAGTTCTTGATTTTTCTAAAAAACATAACATAGTATCTCACGTGTGCATCAAAAAAGTCATCGTTAGATTTATTATTTTGACAAATCCTTTGGTAGAAAGATAGATAAGAGTGAGCACTAGAAGTTGTATATTTTTTATAATTTTTTGTTGAGTATTTTGTTTTATTTATTTTTCAAAACGGGTACATCCTGAAAATTAGATGCTTGTTCATGCGTGAAGCATAACTTGCATCAAAATAATTGAAAATGCAAATTTATTTTTTTAAGTGTAAAGAATCAAGTGCACTACAATAATATATATATTTTGTAAAATTTTGGATAAGTAGATCAAAAGTTATTAAAAAATGGTACACATATGTCTCTGGGAACTATGAAGACACTAGTAAAAAAACTAAACTTTAATATCTTAATATTGTCCAAATATTAAAAAAAAAAATGGTTAGAAAGCTCAAAAGATGTGTGAAATTATGGTGGTAATTTTACAAATACCTAGTTGATGAGGTGTAAACCTGATGATGACGAATTTGAGAAACCAATTTGATAAAACAAAACACATAAAAAAGGAGGGAAATGGAGGGAAATCAAACTCCCAAGCCTCAACCTTGCCATCCAAGGCTATTAATGAGCCTAAACATGCTAAAATGTGAACATCTTTTTAAAAATAAAGGCATGAATGAGTTTTTAAATATAAAAGCCCATTCGTGTTTTTTAGACCAAAAAAACTGTACGGGTTATGTTGACATAAAAAAGGTTCCAATATATAGAACCCCACATGACCCCTAACGATACCATATAAGGTCCCTTACCACACCATATGATGCCCTAAGGGGTCATATTCATATGTTCTAACACGTGTTGCGCCATTAGGACCCCACGTGACCCCCAACGACACCATATGATCCCTTATGACCATATGATGTCCTAAGGGGTCATATGATGTTCTAATACATGTGTGGCCCCTTAGGACCCCACATGCCCCTATTGAAACCATATGACCTGTTAGCACACCATATGACCCCTTAGGAGCATATAATGTCCTAAGGGATCATATGGTGTGCTAACATGTCATATGGTGTTGTAACACATGTTTGACCCACCTACAACCCCACATAACCCCTAACGACATCATGTGACCCCTTAGCACACCACATGACCCCTTAGGAGCATATAATGTCCTAAGGAGTCATATGGTGTGCTAAGGGGTCATATGGTGTTCTAACACATGTGTGGCCCCTTAGGACCCCACATGACCCCTAATGATACCATATGACTCCTTAGCAATCCATATGACCCCATAGGACCATATGTTGTCCTAAGGGGTCCTATGGTGTCCTAAGGGGTCATATGGTGTTGTAACACATGTGTGGCCCCATTAAGACCCCACATGAACCTTAAAGACACCATATGACCCCTTAGCACACCACATGACCTCTTAGGATCATATGATGTCCTAAGGGGTTATATGGTGTCCTAATGGGTCATATGGTCTCCTAACACATGTGTGGCCCCATTAGGACTCCACATGACCCCTAACAACACCATATGACACCTTAGCACACCATATGACCCCTTAGGAGCACATGATGTCCCAAGGGATCGTATGGTGTCCTAAGGGGTCATATGGTGTTGTAACACATGTGTGGCCCCATTAGGACCCCACATGACCCCAATATTTTATTGTAGCACATATTCATTAGGCCCAACCCTATGTTTGATGACATCTCTACTATTTGATGACGGACGCGTGTGATCATTCCAAACTGTAGTGACCAAGTTCCAAACTCCATCTTCAATCCTATCAGAATGAGGAGCTCTACACATTATTGCCCAATTGCCTTCCAATGTACTATCATCCAAATTCTTTCTCCTTTTCACATAACACTATAGTGTCTTCCAACTATATCCAATTTGAGATTAAAGTGAGGAGATTTTTCTTATTTGTAGTTTCAAAGTTGCAAGGATTTTAGCTTCATTCTCCATCGAATCGTCTATCAGAATAATCCAATCTTGAGTTTTATGAAGCTCGTCATTAAATGGTTCAACAAGGAGGTTTGAGATGTTATTTTTAACAATGTGGCAATTTTTTATCAAGAACATATTTATAAGGATAAACTTGATTCTTCATCGTGGGATGTTCTTTATGGTAAGTTTGTATTCTGCCGATAAGGAAGTTTAAATCAAGTGTCTTCGGTGTTTCCATAAAATTGCAAAAGTATTTGAAATTGCTGAACTTGTAAAGACCACCGAATTAGGGAAAGTGGTGAGTTGGTTTTAAAATTGACATTGAACACCATTGGCAATAAGAGTACTATCGGCAAGTTGCTTTATTTTACCAAAACATAGATGGAGAAGTTTTAAGTTAATAGAAACTGGGTAGACATTGCCAACTTTCACAAATCGCTCACAAAGAGAGTTTCTCATTTGTTTTCAAAGTCCAAAGAGGAGGTAGTTATAATAACTACTTATAGATAACTAATTCATCGAAGCATCGTGTGAAAATTCACAGCGAAGGTTTCAGAAACTATCAAGCACATACACTGGCCAAGTGCAAAGGTGATCCTATAATTGTTATCGGCATCCTCCTGCCCGCCTGCCCCAGTGGAGCTTTGGAGAAGGTTATGGATATCCATCAAAGTATCAAGGATAGAGGGATTTTTTGAAATGTTATAGTTGCAAGTGCACTTGTACACATGTATGTGAAAGGGAAGCATGGAGAAGGAAAGCGGATTAATAGACAGAGAGCATGAATTGTCAACAGAATGCTCAACGGTAGCGCCGTCTCATGAGACAATGATTGCACGATATTGAAAATGAGATTTAGAAAATACTCTTTAGAAACTTTCAAGAAAATACAATGACAAACATAAAGCCCATTCTAACACCAAATTTGTTTGACAGAATGCCTCGAAAGAGAGGTAATCTCACGGAATGCAATGTTTGTGAGATTCGCAACAAAGACTTTAGAAAATATCTAGCAAATGCAAAATGACAGATGTAAATTCAAACGCCACAACCTTCGCCAATGTTCTTCTTCTCTACCAATGCCGAGAGAAGAGCTTTGATAGTAGTTCATGAGAAGAAATATGAAAGCACAAGGTACGACACACATGCATAATGTAAAAGTACAAACTAAGAAGCTAATGTGTTCGACCGAATACCTCAAAGAGATACCATCTCTGGGAGTGAAATGAAACGATTGCAGAATATAAACAAATATATTTGTTGAAGCGGCTTTAGAATTTTTCAAGTAAATATGCAATTGACAGGCCGAAGCCAAATACATAAATGATTTGTTGAAAAGGCTCCGTAAACTCTCAAGTAGATGCAAGATATGGATGCGTAGACAAGGTTAAATCATCGACAAAATTCTTCAAAGAGATCTCATCTCATTAAAGGCTGGGGTCATGAGATAATAGCAACACCAAATTATTGGAAAGGTGTAGTAGCCATGAAGTTCACTAAACACGCGTACAAAATATGAAACCATTCACAATGCACCCGAATCATTTGATAGAACACCTCAAAGATATGCCTTCTCATGATCTACAATGGTTGTTGGAAATACTCAAAATCAATTTATTGAAAATGATTTACGAAATTGGAGTAAGGTATTTCCAAATTCAACTCATCTACTCAATGTTGCAGAATACAAAGAAAATAATTATTTATTGGCCACCATAGTGACAAGTTGGCAAGTTCGCATGAATTTGTATAAGTGGATACGATAAAGTCCCAAGACACAAGATAATTTTCTAAAAGTTGTTTACTTTCTTAAGGAAAGTGATCAAGTGAAGAGTTAGTCATTGCAAAATTTTCTCATTGTTGATATGTGGGCTATCGTTGCAAACTATATTATCACTATGTATATTCCAATGAAATAGCATTCCTGTTCGCAAGTTGTGATTCTTTATGGAACAAATGAAAAAGGTAGATTTGAAGTCGCAAGGACTTGGAATGAAGTTAGAAAATTTGACATCTACAAAGTATTTCAGAGATGATTTTCATTATCTCAACTTGAGGAATGGTCTAGCTAGCTTTTGTTAAAGGTGCATCATTTGTAAATTCTTATAAGATATTAGCTTAGCTTTAAGAGGTGTAATGAGAATTCGACAGGTTTCAATCTTCTTGGTGGTGATTTGTGGTTAGTTACGAAAGGTGGATATTTGATTGCATGCAAAGGAGTAACTTTCCAAGTTGGAGTTGGAGTGAATTTCCTTGAAGACCAAGTTGTTTGTGATTGTAGGATGACACGGTGCTCACTTTGACCAAATTGATGACTTTCTCATTCTTTCAATGAGTGTTTCCACTTACCTTTTTGAAAAAGTGTCTTATCACTTATTGTAACTAAAGTTATAATTTTGGCTTTAGTTTTGTAAAAGTTAGGTTAATTTTAACTTTTCTTCAAAAAGGTAGTTATTCTAAGTGTTGATTTAGGTAGTTTTCCTAAGTTGGTTGTCCTAAGCAGTTACCAAAAGTGGTTATTCTAAGTGGTTATGGATTAGTTATTGAAGGAGACTTATAAATACGAGGATATTTCATTTGTTAATAGAGAAATTCATAGAGAAATAGTTTGATGAATTTTGTTTTTATACTTTGTACAAAAGAGTTTTTGAGATTGTATAATTTCATGGGAATAATAAAGGATGTGCATTTAGCTCATATGCTCTATATATTCCTCTTGAGTTATTGTTACTAATTTGTCCATATGCAAATCATTTGTCATCTGTTGGAATGCTTAGGATTCATGCAATTGATATAATGAAACATTATCAAGCTTTGGTATCTTGGTTTGGATGTGCTAGAATTACTCAATCTCTTCATATGTTGAGCTTTGTCACCCTTCTTTCATCATCATTGCAAGTCAAAACTCATCTTGTGTTTAAACCCCCTTTGCATTCAGTATCAGTTGTGAAATCCTATTTGGTATTCGTATGTCTATCATTAGGGTTTCTGTTATTAATCTTATTTTAGTTTTATGTTTTCTCCTTAATGTACTTTAAAGTTAAAAGTACACAAAAATTACAAATACCCCCTATCATACGAGGGAGCTACCCCTCTCAAATGCAAAGGAATATTGTGGCCTCACCACAATCTCTCCAACTGTTGGCACGATTGTTAATGCACATCGAGCGAACAAGGTCAATTTTAAAGATGAATTCGTAGTGACAAATCTGTTTACCAACATACCTTAAAAGAGTTGTTAGGTCACAAACAACCTTGCAAAGATCAACCATCAGCATCATCTAGAAAGATGTAAATTAATTCAATTTTATAAAAATATCAATTCACCTAATCTCTTCTTTAATGACCTATAAAGAAATTAAGTGTTCATACATGACATCGAATCACACAATGTATGTTTGAAGAATTCCAAGAGAGAAAGATAAAGGGAGATAGTTATGTCAATAAGTGTATTCTATAGTGTAAATGAGGGGTGTAGTGTAATGACATGATCATGTTAAAAAAAATCAATAAGAGCTCACATTAAAATATTTTAAAAGGAATATCTAGAAAATCAAACATTGGTATACATGTTTGATATCTCTCGAATATAAAAAAATAATTTGAAAAATCAGAGTACAAGAAAAGAAAAAAGAAGAAGAATAAAATAGTTTTAAAAAACTAGCTCAAGTTTCAAAATTGAGTACAAATATTTGGCAAGAATTGATAAAATCAAAAGTATCAATTTTTTATTTCTAATGATCCTATTAAGGTTGTTTTGTATCCTTGTTCTTTAAATCATGGTGTGGAATGTATCATTTCTTTTAAGAAGGTTTATCTTCCTTCTTTCCCAATGATTCAAATTTGGTTGCATTATCTTCTTGGACAATTGTTCAAAGAAGGAAAGTTTTTCCTCCTAAGTTTCTCCTTCACATGCCAATCATTTGGATGCAAAGTTGTGTATGTTATAATTTATAGTTTGACCTAATGTTTGGACACAATGATAAAGAATTATTTAACACACGTTTAGAAAATTTGGGTAGCACCTCTTAACTTAATACTTCAATCAACACATGAAACTAAAGGTCAACAAAAATATAAATGATACAATAAATTTTCCACAAGAAATAAACTAAATAGCTAATATTTATCCACATTAAATAAAATATTTATCATTTATATCATTGAGGGTCACATACTCAAATCCTACTTCATAGTACTTATTATTTCAACTTAAGGATGTTATTGAGTACAAAGCTATACATATTTCATAGCAACTAGTTATCTCTAGTTTAGACATGTATAGATACTGGAGTAAAAGCTCTTCAAAAATTCATAGAATCTTTTAATATGATTCCATTTAATATTGTTCTAGAAAACCACCTAACAATAGAATATAAGGCATGCCTCTTATCCCCTTTCTCTTATTTTCTAATTCTTTATCTTATGATAGTTGAATCAACTCTATGTTTATTTATGTAAAATAAATTTAAAATATATTTTATGTTCTATTTAATATTTTAATTATATATCAAATGAATAATCATCAATATCAAATGTAAAATACCCATATTAAATATACTATGTATAATTTTCATGTTTAAAAGATAAAAATAAATACAAAACCAAAAAAATAAAAATTCTTAACTTAATCTTAACCATTTAAATAAATAAATATAATTGAAACACCTCACTCAAACAAGTCTGAAAACTTTCAATATACATCATAGACAACCCTTACATTCAAGTATTACCTTTTTTTTTAAATATAGCCTTATACTTCATAGCTTCTCCTAATTTAATTTTTCTTTATGCATTCTCATATGCACCTCATTGTCCTCATATTCTTCTTTAATCATTTCACATGAGCATATGCAATATTTTTTCTCTTCCATTCTCCATGCAATATCCCTCTCCTCAAACCCTCATCCACCATGGCGTAAACTACCCTCCCTATTATGGAAGATGCAACAACACTTCACCTTTCTTCAATAGAAATGGTAATCTTGGTCATAATAAACACTATGAAAAGATTAGACAACGAAGATTTTCAATATTTCAACTTCATCAAGATGAAGTGGGAGATATGCAATAAGGACCAATCCCTCCATTTTAATTGATATTCATGTATTTTATTTATAACCCAATGACAACTATTCTTTTTTACCTTAGCATCATCTAGATGTCTACAACGTGGACATCACCATTTAATCAAATGCCTTTGAAACAAACATCAGTCACAACTAATTTTTAACTATATGTATCTAAATCTAAATTTTATTGAGATTGATTAACACCAAATGTTTAGACTTAATTATGCCGAAGGTGTCTCTTATTTGAGATGGGTGAGCTGATTTTTAAAATCAATGATTCAACATTCATGAAAACATATGCAAGATGATTAAAACTATTTCATCCATTGAATTTTTTCACTTTTCTTCATCATCAGTGCTATTTGCATATTTTCCCATTTATTTCACCATTACTTTCTTTTGTTTGGCATTGTCAACAACATGACACTATTTTTATCCTATACTATTTTTGAGCATTCACTACCCATGTACTCTATGTTCACCCACAACTTGGCACTAATATTGATATCTCTTCCATGTCGCACATTTGACATTTAATGACCCACTCATGAATTTCGCTAGCAATGAGGACTATGTAAAAATCTACTTTTGTATGGTTTTTAAATAGTTTTACTGCAAACTTTGGTCATTTTTTTCTCCTTAGCGTCATGGACAACACAACACAATATATATTAAGAGGTAGCATTTCTTCATTTCATGATAATTGTGTTGCCACATCAATACGAAGGATGTATGTTTGACCTGTACAATGAATGAAAATCTATCAATGCACATAGTTTTAAATTTAAAATAATTAATAACTATGGATAAATGAGTTTCCTTATATACCTGGATCACATAGCTATTTGGAGCTCTGATCAGTACATAACAAATGTGCTAACATATAAATACAGTAATAAGTTACTTTTGTTTAATTTTTTTTTTAGGGCAAAGCGCAATCTCATAATTTATATTATTGATAAGAAATAAAATATGTATAGTAGAAGATGTTATCCAAAAATAGCTAGTCCATATTGTAGCTCAAACTAGACACTTCAACAAAAACCACAAAAAAAAAATTTAAAAAATATTTCAAAGAGAATTGCTCAATCTAAGAGACTATTTGTAGACCCAAAACCACAAAAAACCTAGCTCAAAGAACATTGCTCCATCTGAGAAACTATTTGCAAAATCAGAATGTTCTAGTTATATACCCTGTACAAGCTACATTTCATTAGTATAAATCTATGGGGATAGCTACATATAATAGTAAAATTCATTATCTTAGCAAACGAAAGCCAAAAATATATTGTTCCATACAACAATCAGAGAAATCATAGGGCACTCTAAGTATCCGGTGAGTTCTCTCCTGTCACCTAATGCCCTACATTGTCCTCCTTATAAATATTGTTGCCTAGCTACAAGGCCACAAAGTACCCTTTTGGTGCTCCAACTACCCTTTCTACAGCAGGAGCCTTCTCAACCCTTTGATGGTGAGATTAGTCTAGCACCAGATGATGAACCAAGTAAAAAAGATCTAAGAACTAATTTGCCTCCATTGAAGAGATTAGCTCAAATAATAAATCTAGCTCATTCTCAAAAACCTTGTAATTGTTAGATTCAAGTCCGATTTTCATGGTATTGTATATGCTCACATAGTGGGACTTCTTTAGAATTTTCTTTGGGAAAATGCCACCCACCCATCCCTTGCCATTGAACAAGTTATATATTTTGACTACCCTTTCAATATCATTGGGGGAGATGAATCCCTCTTTGACATAACATGAGCACAAATGCAACACATATCCATAATTCTAAAGTCAAAAAAATTGAATAGGAACACAGATACAACCTAGGATGGATAAAGACTATGAGGCGCCTTATGGCTAAGAGCCTCTCCTCCCATTGTAGTGATTTGTCATTGAATCTTCACATAGTCCCACTTGAAAATTCACTTCAAGTGCTTCATTGTGTAGGTCTCAAAGATTGGGAACTCCTAGCCTATGAATGTTATTGAAATGTGGTGATTGAGCAGCTTATATTCCATTGCCATTAACACCAATGAGTGAAGAACACAGAGACAAGAGAAGGATGAGACAAAATGATGCTTTTCTCCCCTTAAATCCATCACATAAAAATTTCACATGAATTTCGGGATGCGATGAACTCAAGATAGAAATTGACTCATACGAGGGAGGGATTTAACATATTTTAAAGGTATTATCAAAGAACTTTATGGGCATCCCTAATGATCACTTGAAACCCTTCACAACCATTATAGTCATTTCCATTACTAGGGAAGCTCTAAGAAGGTGCCATAATATCTAGGCAACATATCAAAAAGAAAATATTTAATGCAGCCTCAAAGGTAATGTCGATGTTCGATGCTAGCTCTTCATCTTTCCTTGAAATCAATCCATATCTTGCACACGCACTAGAAATATTCCACCTCAAGCGCAAACATGGCCACTTGTCATGCTCTTTATGATGCTTGCCACATTTAAATTGTGTTGTCAATCTTGGATGTGCTTCATTGTGGCTTCCACCCGCTATGCACAGTGCTTACATCATAGCCTGAAATATCAGAGTTGGAAAAAAACACATAAAAGGTTAATTAAAAGATTCATTAATGAAAAAAGGTGTGAGCTCCTCATCCAAGTGAATATCTTATGAAATTATCTTGATCTCCCCCAAATTTAGCTGACATCCTTTGTTGCTAAGAGCATTTTCTAGACCATTTTATTCTCTGAAACAATTTTTAATGGCATAATTACCAAACTTCTCTAATATCTCCTTATCCTCCTAAAGGATGTAGCTCACACTCCAACTTCCAGCTTCTAGTTTCTTGAGGACTGAATTATATTCATAGAATATTCATCTATAATTAAATCTTGAGTGCCAAAAGTGCACACCATACGTAATCCATAAACTATTTCTATGGCTTCTACAGTATTGTTGGTTCCCTCTAGTATGCATCCAAATTCTGCATGTAGAATGTCACCCCTTGCATCCCTAATAACGTATCCAACCCCATATGTATCGAGATTTCCTTTTGTTGCATCATCAAAGTTGACCTTCCACTAGAATTTATCTAGAGGCTCTCACTTGATATCTTTTCTATTCCTTTTACTGTTTGAGTTCCTAAGAAGACTACGTTTAAAGGGAAGAGTTATTCCTAACCAAGCCTTAAGAACACTGTCATCCAAAGAAGTATAAGAAAATTCCATGCTTTTATGCATGATTGTATAAGCCTTTACCACTTCTGAGATAGACTTTTCTATATTCTCAAGAACATGATTAATTTGGTTTTTCTATTTTCTAAAGATTCCTCTATTCCTTTCCCACCAAATGTTCCATATAAGAATGGTTGGAGAAACTTCCTATATATCTGCAAAAAAATATTTTGAATACAACTTGGGCTATCCTTCAAACATCATACTCAAAGAAGATGGAAAAGGGTGAGACCAGTGCAAATTGTTACAAAGCCAAGTCCAGTAGTCATAAGCAAATGCGCAATTAAGGAGAAGATGATCTATAGTTTCAATCTCTTTATCATATAGTACATAGGTAAATGTCGGTGCTATCCCCAAGCTATTGAGTCTCTCATTGGTGATAATTCTACCTTTTATGGCTAACCATGAAAATTATCCTACCTTTTGAAGTCCTGCATTTGACCAACAGAAAGAGAAACACCTCTTTTTTTGAGATGTGTGATGAGACTCACTTAATGGTTCATATCCTTCCCAAACTATATACATACCTGACTTTAATCAAGACTGTATTATCCTATCACTTCCCTTCCTAAAATGAATGGTCCTATTAAGCTCCACTTGAAGTTTCAACTTCTGAGAATGGGGGGTTGCCATCTTTGAGAAATCTTTCCACCTAGCTAGTGGCAGACAATCTTGTGGAACACTGGTAAGGTAGTTAGATACTTTTAAACCTCAATTTTCTTTTATGAGTCTTCAATTCCTCCATGTTGTCTAATCTAGCAAGAGGGGGATGTCCATTCCATGACTCCTCCCAAAAGAGAGTGTTTTTTCCATCATGAATCAACCAAGAGAGATAAGGAAGAAGAATTTGCCTACATATGACCATAAATTTCCACATTTGTGGTCCTAATGGGAGTTATAATGCTATAAATATCCTTTCTAGATCAGCTGAATCAAGATAATTTTCTACTATGATTGAAGCCCATTTAGATTGGGGATTCAAGTAGAACTTTCAAACTAGCTTATTACCCAATGCTAAATTCTAAATTTCCAAGTTATGAAATCCTACACCCGCACTATTTTTAGGATTACAATATTTATCCAAAGCCAATAAATGAGTTTTCTCCTCTAATTCTTTGGGTCCTTTTCAAAGGAATTGTTTGAGGCTTGACTCAACTAAAGATAAGACACTAACATTATATAGTTTAGTATCCTAGGCAACACAAATTTTATCATTAGATAGCCTAATTAGTCATCTATCATTAGATCTCACTACGTAGAAATAGATTACTAAGTAGGCTTAATGAGCCTAAGTGTATTTAAATGTGTTAAGTTTATATATTAATAATTTAAAATCAAATTCAACTATTTTAAATCACTAGCATATATATCATAAACATTTATCTAAAAGATGTTGAGATCTATCAATCTCAATGCATGTATCTAATATGCATCTCAAGAGACTTTTTTCTATGCAACATATAGGATCCACCTTTGACCATATTTATTAATTAATTAAAAAATAGAGTACAACGAATTTTTTATTTTTAATTAATAAATAATCATATTCAAAGGTGCATCTTGTATGTTGAATAGACATTTCCCCTAGGGGCTAATATCTCTATGTGCCTTTTAGATAGATGTGCTTAAGAAATCTATTCTAGTAATATATAATACTTATATTTTATTTAAATATCTACTATATATAATATTTATTTTGATACATATCATATATCTAGTCTTCAATTTTTTGAAATGTATTTAATATTTTCATATATCATTTAATTAATAATATAAACAATGATGCAGTCAAGATTGGGGGGTCTTATCAAATTGTCCAATCTTGTAGCCTTAATATGCCATCCAATACATTATGTGGAAACTATTGGAAAGAGACACTAAAGGCATGTTGAGATGTTGTCATTGATGGCCACTCATATCAATATTGGCATCCGCACTTCATGATTTTATCATTCCAAAAGATTAAGTAAAGTTTACTTTAGTTCAATAAGGTTCGGTAAGATAAACAGGGTATCTGACAAAGTGTACAGTATTTTAATTGGAGGATTACTTTGGTTGAGTATTTTTCTTTGCGGATCCGAGCGATGTGTTGTGGATATGCAATTTACCTTATTCTAGGTTTATAGCCTCCAATGATAAGTTTTTAGTAAGTTAGAAGATCCGATAATCATGTTTTAGTTAGAACAATGGTTATCAGTCGTAACATGCAATGATAAAGTTTGTGGATCTTGTGGATCAATTTTTGTGATTGTTTGAGTGTTCTAGGTTGATGAGCCGACCTATGGGAAGCATGTGGATATTTTGTTTTGGTCCGCTTAATTATTTTTGGTTTAAATTGAATCCGACTTGTGTACACATTTTATCTTTTATGGCATGTTCTTGAAGCCGACTTGGTGGTGACCTAAATTGGTGATGCGGATATAAGATAGGTTTATTTGACCATTTTGGTATTCAATGATTGTATGGGATATGTGTATGAGTGATTGTGAACAGTTTCACGTACTTAACTGAAACTATACTGAGACATTTGTTGATGCTACGTCATAGTTCAAAACTTTATTTAATCTCTTACAAACATTTGTAAGGTAGTGAGCCTTTTGGGTTGTAGCTCTTTTCTTATTTTGAGCAGTGAGCTCTAGGCAGTGCACTTGAATGCATGTGCATTCCCCTTATGTAATATCTCTATACTTTTATCAAAGTATATTAATATCATGGGTTAGAATACCATCGTGGTTTATCCATTAACTGTGTTTCCACGTAAAAATCTTGGTGTTATGGTGTTGTTGATCTTTGCCTTGTATTTCTGCATTTTAATTTCTTTCATATGAAATGTCTAGCATCATCAATAAGCATCTAAGATGTCAATAGAGTCATAAGTATAAATCAAAACATCATCTAACAGTCTAGTTAAGTCTATCAATGAACAAATGAAAATATAAGTCGAGGAGGGATACTACAAGTTTTTTGGATTGGGCTAGTAACATCAATCCTTCTACCTTCACCAAATATTCAAAACTTGTCACTTTTATTAATTTGGGATTTTGAATGGTTAAACCATCCCTTAGGGACATTATTACATGCCTAATGGGTCCCTAGCTCAAAGGTATAGATCTTAGGGGTCTATTTTTGCACTTTAACCAATAAAACTGACCAAAAATTACTCCTTAAAAGACCCATTCAAAGTTTAATCCAAAATTTTAAACTTCACAAAGAGTTCCCAAACTCTAAAATCACTTGTGCACCTAATCATCTCACTCAAAATTAAACACCCTCACAAATCACAATTAAACTTGATTCATATCGTCAAACCTCATAACCATAATTATCCAATCTATTATATTATAGCATTACCTTTTGAGTCTAAAAGGGTTAACCTATAAATTCATTATATAAATTTGGTCAAGATGGTTTTCCTTTCTATTTGTGGCACAATTACTTTCCTACATATTAGTCAACACAATCATAAGCATAATTAGACCACAATAGTATATCACATTAGATTATAGTTGAAATACCATAATTTTAATTGTAAATCGTTCACCTAACAAATTACTAATTAAATTTTAATATTGTACAACAATCCATCTTATAAATGTAAGATATATTCGATAAATTACAAGTGCATGTGGTATCTCCATTAAATAGTATAATGATGATAAAATAAAATATGAACTACAAGAGTTATCAGTTCCTTACTAGAAATCATTCACAATGCATTGTTAAATTTTCCGTTCATTGTTTAAATACATTCACAACATAGAATTCCAAAGAAAGACAGATAGACAATTTCTATCAAATTGACCAACGAAATTAAGAATATTGCCAACATGACAACACGCAGTTCATTTTATTGATCATCTTTAATTTAAAGGAAAGGCATTAAAAAACTTAGTGTTGTACCAGTCATGTATGAGGTGGGGTCTTACACAATGCAATCACAGGAGGTGGAAACCAATACAATCTAAATGGTTTGAAGTATTATTTGTTTTATTTAATTATTCTTATACTTCTCCTCATCTTCCTAAATCTATATATTTTTAGATTGATTATTTATCAGTTTAATGCAATTCAAAACGCTCATGAGAATGAATGAAAGGTTTACACACTCGCTAACTTCACCAGTTTCCTCTGTGTGCGAAAAACACTCGTTATCAGTGTAGACTTTGTTATTCAAGTGGCTGGCAAAAACAAAACACTTTTAAACCACCACACATGACTCCGCGGGGAAGATTGGACAAAACTGTAGAAAACAAAGACAAAACTAATATTAGACAGCCAAATTTCTATTGTATTATGTGATATGAAAAGATAATAATTTGTGGACCATCAAATTTGAAACCATCACAGTCTATTAATTTTTTTTTAGAAATTTCGAGATAAGTATTAAGTTTACTTAAGTTTTAGGCGTATTGTTGTTATATACAAATATATAACAATCAAGTTTATTCAAGAATATGACTTGATTTTTTGGATTATCAAGAAAAGAATTAAGTTTTAAGTCTATTATTGTGTCCCATACTAATATATGATAATCAGATTCTAATGAACATGATTTGGTTTTTCGGATTATCGAGAAAACTATTAAGTTTTAAGAATATTGTCGTGTCCAATACAAATATATGACAATCACAGTCATTGGATATGATTTTATTTTTTGGGTTATCAAGAAAAGTATTAAGTTTTTAAGTCTACTGTCATGTCATGTACAAATATATAACAACTACGGTCTATTAAATATGACTTGTTTTTTCAATTATCAAAAAAAGTATTAAGTTTTAGGTCTACTGTTATGTCCTATATAAATATGTGATAATCACAATTTATTGAATATCACTTAATCTAGTGGAATATCAACCTTATTTTTTTCAACAATTGATTAATCTATATCTGAAATCTTATTAAAAACTTTTGATTTTACTTCAAATGTATAAAAAATTGTGAAAATGATTCTTGGTCTCAATGCACTTCATAAAACGAAAAAATGAATATGCCTTTGTTCATTGCATTTGCCATGTATAAGACACCAATAAACCAATGTGTAATTGTCAAGCTTTGTTCCAAGCACATTTTCACATATTAGGTAAATATTTTATTAATATTTAAATTATAATAAATTAAAAAAGAAAAGTTTTATTTTTTTATTTAATTATTTTTCAATTTAAAATATTTATTATTTATAATATTTTTTTAAATCTTACTTTTACTAATATTTGGATTTTCATAAATTTTGACTTTGCATTTAGCTTATTCTATTTTTATTTTAATTAAGATTTAAGTTTGAAATTCATTTTTAATTATTTATGTCTTTTTATGAAATTAGAAATAATAATTAAAATTTATTAGAATAATTTAATTTATAATTAATTACTTTTTAAAAAATTTAATTTATTGTATAACAAATATATTTTTAATTTTTATTTTAATTTATATAATACATTTAATTTATCTCATCATCTCTCTATGTCTCTCTATCTTCTCCTCTCCCTCTTCCTCTCTATGTCCCTCTCCATCTCCATATCCCTCTCCATCTCTCTCACTTATCTCTATCTCCTTACCTCTCCATACATCTCTCTCTCCCTCCCTCCCTCTATGCCTATCTCTATCACTCCCTCTTTTTATCCCCATCTCTCCTTATCTCTCCTTATATCTCCCTCTCTATGTGTGTCACTCCCTCTTTTTATATCCATCTCCTATTTATCTATCTCTATTTCTCACTCACACACTCCTTGTTACTCTTAGACATATTTGTCTCAATATGTCTCACACTTTCACACATGCTCTCTCTCTCTCTCTCTCTCTCTCTCTCTCTCTCTCTCTCTCTCTCTCTCTCTCTCTCTTCCAAGTCATATTTATTTCTCTACCTCTCTTTTCTATCTTCATCTCTCCCTCTCTTTATCCCTATTTCTCCCTCTCTTGCTATCATGCACTTTTTTCATATCTCTTTACATCTCTCTCTGAGCTCTCCTTTCCTCTTCTTTCCTCTCCATCTCTCTCTACCTATTTTATATATCTATTTCCCTCTCCACCTATTGCAAACATAACATGATCTTCTTGGTAATAGAACCTAGTTATCTTCCTAATTAATTTTTGTTTTAGTCATGTTTGCAACCATATAACTAGATGCATAGTTGGTTTTAAGCTATCACTTCTTGATTGAGACCTTGGTTGCACAAACAACATCAATTTTTAAATGTCGTACAAATTGAATCTGCACACTAAAAAATTGTATGCAAAATACACCAATTTTTTTTCTAATTGATCTTTCACACCTCTTTGACGTACCCATTGTACAACAAAGACTGATTGCTATTTGAATACTACACAATGATCTTTGGAAAAAACCCCAATCTTTTCCCTCATACCATAACAATAAATATCAATTCAAAATAATCTCTATTAATATCCCACTTGTGAAAAATGAATTTTTTGAAAGAATGCCTTCTATTGAAAAATTTGCATTTGATTTCATTCCATATTTTGGAGGCATCTTTTCTCTCCATGTGTTGTAAACTTTATCTCAAACATTCTAAAGAACCATTAAAAAACAAACAAATTGTTGGTGTAAATAATTATTCATCATGGATATTATTACACTTACTTAAGTTTACTTAGGATAATGCATTTCATAGTAGTTTGGATATGAGACACTTGGGTGTTTGTGCCACATTGGGATAGTGTGTGTAGGAGAAATTCCACCTCTTATGGTGTTGATCTTGTTATTACACTATCATATCCACTTATTGTGGAGTGATAATTCCACCTTCGGTAGGTGATCCACCTCATGTGGAATATTATATTATTTCTCCTACCTACCCACACCTATTTCCTACCTACCCTTGTTTCTTATTGAGCCACATGTCATGTTTGTGTGCTCATACATATCCCTAGCCTTGCCTATATAAGCAGGCTCATCTACATTGTATGGAAAAGTTGTTGATCATTTTCTATTGATGAGAATACAGTTTATTCTTGTCCCATATTATGTCTCTATCTTGTACATTTCAATGACTTCTTGATCTTGGCAAAATCCAACATGGTATCAGAGCTATTGGAGTCTCATTGATTCGTCTTGAAGAGGCATTATTGTGACGTCAAGAGGCAGATCTGAGGAGCATCGTCATTTGGAGGCATCCTAGACCAGATCCGACCTCTCCATTGCGTCCGGAAGGCCATTTCCATGAATTTTGGTTATAAAGTTGGCCTATTTTGGTGAGAAAATTTTTTTTCCCCAATTTTGCTTATCGTACGGATTTTTCGAATATTTTATATATATTTTTCAAAAAAAAAAAAATTCTGCAAATTGTTTTGAAAAATTCAAAAAATCAAAAAAAATCGAAAAAGATCAAAAAATTGAAAAGCAAAAAAAGAAATAAAAAAAAAAAACAAAAAAAACCTGTTTTTGGGGGGTCCGCAGACCCCCCCGTACCGGTCGTACCTGCGTTTTGCAGGTTGCAGGGCCTGCGCAGACAGTACCGACCTCCCGGCGCACGTACCTGTCTGTTCCCTTGTTCTCCGCGTCGAAGATCACCGGCGCCGCACCGTCTCCGTCCGATCTGCGCCCGCCGCCCACCTTGTTCCGGCGCCCTCAGCAGGTAGCTCCGCCGGCTCTCAGCTTCGACGCCCACACCGCCTTCGTCTCCAGGAACCCCAGCGTCTTCCCTCGGCGACCGCTCCGTCTGTCTGTGCCGCCTCCGCCCCGGCGCTGCTCCCCGCTTCCTCAAACTCTCACCGGCTCCTCCCGCAAGCCGCCTCCGGCGCCGCTCGCCGCTCCTCGGCGCCCTCCGCCTCCCGCCACGCAGACAGACACATCCGCCACCTGCACAGTCAGCTCAGCGCGCTCGGCCACCTCATCCGCCACGTCGGACTTTCCGTACAACACGCAGATCAAACCGTACGACACGTAGACAGTACGGACTGCCACATCAACAGCCAAATCACCCTGCCACGTCGTCTATTCCGTACAGTACGGAACGTACAGTCAGCACCCACGTCATCTGTCCGTACGGTACGGACGCACAGTCAGCCAGGCAGCGAAGTTTTGGCGACGGTCATACGGCCGTCAAATTTAACAC
Source organism: Cryptomeria japonica (assembly GCF_030272615.1). Lineage (NCBI taxonomy): Eukaryota > Viridiplantae > Streptophyta > Pinopsida > Cupressales > Cupressaceae > Cryptomeria > Cryptomeria japonica. Next base: position 668,819,462 of record NC_081411.1, on the reverse strand, counting down.
AGTGTTTTTCTGACATCAGCGCCACATCAGCAGGGTTTGAAAATTTTTTGACCCCCTCTCATTTGCATTTTTGATTTTGCAGTTCAACTTCAAATGGCCATAACTTGCTCATTTTTGCTCCTTTTTGGGTGCAATTTTTTTTGAAATGGGCTAGAATTTCGTGCTCTCCACAGTGGTGAAAGAATTTTTTGATTTTGATGCATGGATTTTTCAGAAAATGCAGTTTTTGGTGACTGTCCCTGAGTAATCCCAGTTTTTGCAACTTCAGAGGCTTCGTTTGGGGTCATCCGACCTCCTTTTCAGGTGCCGTTTTTTTTGAAAGTGCGTATTTTTTTGTCTAATTTCACATGATGCTATCAGATTGATGTCATTGTAAGTAGAAATTTTACTTTCAGATCTTGGCCATTTTTGGCTCTCTTGGTACTTGTATATTTGCTTGAATCTCAGTTAGATTCATTGCACTATTGATTGAAGTCTCTTGTATCTCATTTGAGAAGTTGTAAAATTTGCATCATAAGTCCACTTTGCCTTGTTTTGCAAGTGGCTCATTGTAACCGCACTAAGTATAAAGTGCCAAAATCATCACTTTTGGGGGGGTACTTTGATTGATTGAATTTGGGGGGTGTCTCTTGTGCTTTTGTGCTCTTGTGTTCTTTCCTTTTTGCTGCTATGGGTTCTTCAAAGTTTCCTCTCTTAACTCCACATAACTATGCTACTTGGAAAATTGATGCATGGAGTAAACTTATGGAAAAAGGACTCACTCATTACATTGATGGAACTATTGTTGCTCCCGCTGATCCTAAGGCTGATCCAGTTGGTCACTTAGATTGGCTCACTAAAAATATCATGGCAATTGGTACCTTAAGAAAGTATGTATCAAAGGATCTCATTTTTCATATTGAGAAATGTACTCTAATCAAGGATGCTTGGCAAAAGTTTCAAGACTTGTATGGTCAAGTTGATGAGATTAGGGGATATCAAATTGATAGTGATCTCACCATGTTAGATCCCAAGAACTTTGATACTATACAAGATTATGTCACTAAGGCAAATGAGTTGAGGGCACAACTCAAAGATTGTGGCATTGATAAAAAGGATACTCAATTGATATTCAACTTGATAGGCAAGCTTCCACAAGAATATGCAGCATTTGTTTCTAGTTTCCAAACTCATAGAATGACAATGGGTTCAAGCTACAAAATGCCTACATTTGATGCTTTCAATGAAATGTTGATGATGGAACAAACTAAGTTGATAAGCATGGGCATTCTTAAGACTTCTTCTAAGTCTCAAGCATTAGTGGCAACTCAAGGAAACAAAGGAAATCAAGGAAAGGACAACTCAAACAAGAAGAAATGGCAATCAAAGCCTAAGGAAAAAGCATCATCTTCTCCACAACAAGGAGATTCATCTTCTTCTAAGAAAGATAATTCACCAAAGAGAGAGAGACCTACTTGTGCTTATTGTAAAAAGATTGGTCATGAGGAACATCGTTGCCATACTAAGAAGATTGATGAGCTCACACATATCATCAAAAAGCATAACATTGATTTGCCTAAAGTCTACAAGAAGGATGATTCATCAACTTCCACTTCCTCACATTCAAAAGGAAAAGGGCAAGCATTCATGGCTTCTACAAGTGGAAAGACTCACTCTTTTGGAACAAGAAAAGGACAAGCTCTATGTGCTACAACAGATCATACTTCAGAGAGATGGCTTCTAGATTCAGGGGCTTCTCATCATATGGCATCTTCACAATCTATGTTCTCAACATTTGAGCCTTGCACCATGCCACAGATTTTGATGGGCAATCATACATACATGGATGTGATTGGGAAAGGATCTATTGACATTGGGGATAACTCCTTCAATGATGTGTTGTGTGTACCCCACTTGACAAACAATCTCCTTTCTATCTATCAAATCACACATGGCGCAACTAAGAGAGTTGTGGAGTTCACACCTGACTCAGTTTTTATTAGAGACATGGAGACTAGAGCTATCATTGCAACTGGGGTGGTTGATCATGCATCTCGGTTATACTCCTTTTCAGATTTTGTTGATGATGATGATTTCACATTTGATGATTCTACACATGATGATCACACTTATTGTGATGATTCAGATTTTGAGGAGAACTTTGGACACTTGAATTTGGGGATTCTCACATGTAACCCAGTTCTTGAGTCTTGTATTTCATCTTCTCATATTGATATCACATCACCTATTGCACCTGATGATGCAGATAGTGCGACAGTTTTGCCTTCATGTGATTCAGTGCAGCAGGATATACATTGTCTTCCAGCTTCAGATTCATGGGATGATTACATGACAGATATTGCAGGTTTGTTTGTGGAATCCTACATTGCAGATTTGGGAGACATCATTGATGACATACATCTTCTCTTTGATGAAGATGATCCTTCTTCGATTGTTGCGAGGGCACACTCTGACCCTCTTGTTCATTCTCTACATGATCATTCTTTCAAGGTTGACATGATTGTGGATACTTATGTACAGCAGTTGGAGGAGGTCTCTTTATTCTTTGAGGAGACACATGAGTCTTTGGACATTGTTCTACATCCATCTCTACTAGATGTTGGAGTTCCTTTTTCAGCAGTATGGCACAGTTTACCATCTTTGGAAGGGGTATCTTTCAGCATCGACATGGGGACACTTGAGCAGTTTTCAGAGATTCCTTTCATCATGAGTTTTCTTCATACATCTTCCCTTCATGATTGGGGAGACTTCATGGATACACCTTTGGTTTTGTTTCTTCCTAAGGGGAGGAATGTTGTTCGACGTTCGTGGAGCAGTTTCTTCATACATCGAGCTTCTATCATTGGTGCAGATTCTTCATTGAGGGATGATCACAGTTTGACTTCTCTTCTTCTCTCGTATGGGGGGGCCTTTTCCTCACATGGGGTTTTGTTCCTCACATACTTCTTTGAGAGTTCTCTTGTATAGCTTTCATCTCTCTTTTTGGGGGAGGGTTTTTTCCCATTGGGTTTTTCTCTCTTTCCCCACTTTGCGAGAGATTTCATTGGTTTGCATGCATTTGCATTTGTGCATGGGTACCTAACATGGCCTCGTAGCCGGGACCCATCTTGCATTGCTTAGTTGCATTGTAGACTTAAGTGCATTCCCCTAAGTTGCACTTAAGGGGGGGTGTTGGTGTAAATAATTATTCATCATGGATATTATTACACTTACTTAAGTTTACTTAGGATAATGCATTTCATAGTAGTTTGGATATGAGACACTTGGGTGTTTGTGCCACATTGGGATAGTGTGTGTAGGAGAAATTCCACCTCTTATGGTGTTGATCTTGTTATTACACTATCATATCCACTTATTGTGGAGTGATAATTCCACCTTCGGTGGGTGATCCACCTCATGTGGAATATTATATTATTTCTCCTACCTACCCACACCTATTTCCTACCTACCCTTGTTTCTTATTGAGCCACATGTCATGTTTGTGTGCTCATACATATCCCTAGCCTTGCCTATATAAGCAGGCTCATCTACATTGTATGGAAAAGTTGTTGATCATTTTCTATTGATGAGAATACAGTTTATTCTTGTCCCATATTATGTCTCTATCTTGTACATTTCAATGACTTCTTGATCTTGGCAAAATCCAACACAAATAAAACCTATTGGACCAAAATATGCATCTTTGAATAAATTCATATCAAACCTACTACAAAATCAATCAACATTCAACTAGGCAAATAGAATGCCAGAGGAGACCAAAAAATATTTTATTTTGACACATCATATATCCTATAGAACTAACATAATCCACAAAATAATCAATCTAACATGACTCCTTCCTAGGTTGCAACAAGGAATAGAAAAATTCTACACTTTAAAAAAAGATAAACTTATGTGCTTTCTTTTTCACAAAGCTCTATCGGAAAAAAGAAAACTTTATAGCCTCTTTTGTGAGAATCCCACACTTCTATTCAATATCATTAAGTGCAAATCATTTCCAACAGTTTCACTTCTCACTATGTTGCAAACATAACTTCCTTCTAAACATTTTGAGTCTTCAATAATTGCTTCTATCCACCATGCAATATGCAATTCTACAGACCCCCAACATTGACAAAACATCCATGATCACATTACCCTAACACTAAATGAAGAGCGAAGAATTGATAAACTAAACCATCATTGCAAATTAGTAACAAAATGATAAATTGATATTCAGTTCCCAACTATCTAATTATCTAACTATTAATTATAAACAAACTGTTATTCTATTTAATCTAATTTATTTATTCTAAAACTGAACAACTAATGTAATATTCTCCAACATAACAATCCATAAATTATATCATGTTTGTACCAAAAATGATAATCATATGCATACCCTCGTGAACAAAATGCATAACTCCAAGCATCATATAGAAAAAAACCAACATATGCATTACAAAATCACATAAACTATCTATCTTGTACCTTAATAAATAAACCATAACCATAATGATCGATCACATATATAACATAGATAAGTCATACAACCATCTAAAAAGTATATAGAAATGTTCATCCCAACCATCCATCATCTATCTTAATACATAAATCAATAACCATAATCATGCATCACATAAATAACATCCATAAGCCATATAATGATCCATAAAGTATATCAACATGTTTGTATATGACATGTTCAAAAAACATTTGAATAAAGACTTGACAATTCACTTACATTGACAAAAAAACCCTCTCAAATGTAGAGAGAAATTATTCATTCAATGTCAATTTCTTCAATTCATAGTAATTTGTCACTCTTCAAACTTTTTTGGCATAGCAGAGACTTGACAATCACAACCCAATACAAACACAAATTTGAATTTAGTTTAATAGTTAGCATTGTATCAATTCTCTAATAAAATAATTATAAATTTAACTATAAAGCTTTCCTCAAATTTATAAGATGTTTTATATAAATTACAATTGAAATAACATTACAACTTTCGATACAAGTACTACGTATGTAACTTTTGAGTTGACTTCTTAAAGTCTCTGTGTTCTAATAATTTAGAGTAACATGTTCGGTTTCCCATGGGCTTTTCCAATGTACAACGATCGTGTCTGGTCGATTCGAAGTCTTTATCCAAGTTGCAGAAGTTTTGAACATTTCGATTCAACACGTTGGATTGACTATGATTAATAAACAAGACTCGTTTACTTGTCTGCACAAGCGTGTTTGAAAGGTAAAATAATAATACGCAAACTATGTCAATTTTACTTACAAATAGTTTAACATGTAAACTAAATAGTATTTGAATAGAGTATAGTCCGACAAAGACATTCAAAGCGTAGTTTGTCAAACACCGTGCCGTCTCCCGCAAAATAAAAATAACGTTGCGACGTGAAGTGATTGACTGCCTTACATACGTGTCTTCCAAGTAAATTTGAAGTAAACGAGACGTGAAAGTGATTGTCGGACTTACCTATGTACCTTCGTTCCAAAACCTGTGCGAAATAGTGAGAAGATGTATTACTAGGGCTTTGTTCCAATAGCGTTTAACGTTTCAGACAGACAATAGAAATGGCCACTGATAGTCTGTTTGTATGCTATTGCTTCCTTTCAGTGCTTTATATGCTTTCTCTACCTCACAATTGCCATTCCCTGACTGTTGATGGTGGAGACAGTATCGCTTTGGGGGCCTCTCTCACTGGAAATCAGAGCATAGTTTCAAAGAATGGCACCTTCGAATTGGGATTTTTCTGTCCTAATGGAACCAATAACTGGTACATCGGTATCTGGTACGCCCAAATCACCGAGAAGACCATTATTTGGGTGGCTAATAGAGAGACTCCCATCAGAAACAAGCCGGGCGTTTTGAAGCTATCAACAGACGGCTATCTCAAACTATATGATTCAGAGGGACGCTCAATTTGGTCGACAAGGAAGAACCAGAAAGCTATAGCCTCCAGAGCTATCATACTTGATTCCGGTAGTTTTGCTATGTTGGGTGGACACACCATTTCGGAGATTGTCTGTGATAGTTTCTTGTACCCGACAAACACAATCTTGTCCGGAATGAAGGTGTGGAAAGGCATAAAGCTAACTTCCTGGAGAAGCTCGTCGGATCCAGCGCCTGGACCCTTCTCTTTCCAAATGGATCCAACCCCAGGCAAGACGGACTTTTTGCTCCTATATAATAACAATATTAGTTATTTGAACAGCGGAGAGTGGGTTGGTAACCAATTCACCAACATGCCAGAGATGTCTAATAAGGACTCTTCTAAAATTCTTAAGACCGCCTTTGTAAAGATTTCTCCCACAAGGATGTACTTCACGTTTGATCAAATATCATTATTTGATAGTTTCACTCAGCGTGTAGTCCTCGACAAGTCTGGAGATCTAGCAGCATACAATCGAATTAGTGGTAGCAGCTGGAATCTTATCTGGTCTATACCTCGAGACCTCTGCCTTGTTTATAATCTATGCGGGGCTTACGGAGCGTGCAACAGTAACAATCTTCAATTCTGCAGCTGTCTCGAAGGCTTCAAACCAAGAGACAATCGCGCCTGGTTTTCACAAGATTGGTGGTTAAGCGGATGCGTTCGTAGTAGCCCTCTCCACTGCTCTGCCACCAACGGTACTACCGATGGTTTCCTGCAAAAGAACGACATATCCTTAGCTGAGGAAAAAGCAGTTTCATATTCCCAATACCCAACTCTATCAACATGCACAGCTGCATGCCTGGAAAATTGCTCCTGCAAAGCCTTCGATCACACTAACTCTACTCCTCCCATCTGTAGAATGTGGTTTGGGGATCTGTTCAATGTTCGCGTTGCATCAAACAACCAACCTATCTTCCTTCGCATGGCTGCTACTGAGTTGCAACAATCCATATCCAGTGGAGGCAGTAACCAAGGTCGTGTCCTTTCAATTTCACTTCCCGCAGGCACTGCTTTCGTTCTTGTTTCAGCTTTCCTTGTTATAATGTTTCTTCGGTGGAGGCGTGGAATGCTGGGCAAGGGAGGAGATATGGAAGGTGAGACTCTGCCTGCTTCGCTGAGAACATTCACTTACAAGGAGCTGCGAATTGCAACCAACAATTTCAGAGATAAGTTAGGGAAAGGAGCATTTGGTTCTGTCTTCAGAGGAGCTCTCCCAGACAATACCCTTGTAGCAGTTAAAAAATTAGAGGGGTCTACACAGGTAGAAAAGCAGTTTCGTGCAGAAATAAGCACAATCGGAAACATACAGCATGTCAATTTGGTTCGGCTTTGCGGGTTTTGCACAGAAGGATCACAAAGGCTGCTGGTTTACGAGTACATGCCCAACGGATCTCTCAATTCCTTTCTATTCGCTGGATCACAAAAGCTGTTGGACTGGAAGACACGATTCGAGATTGCTTTGGGCACTGCACGAGCTTTAGTTTATCTCCACGAAGAATGCCGAGATCAAATCATCCACTCTGATATAAAGCCCGAGAACATTTTGCTTGATAGCGATTTCAACCCCAAGGTGGCTGATTTTGGGCTGGCAAAGTTGGTGGGAAGAGATTTCAGCAGGGTTTTGACAAGCATGAGAGGAACTCGAGGTTACATCGCTCCCGAGTGGATCGACGGCTTAGCAATTACTTCCAAGGCAGACGTGTATAGCTTCGGCATGATGCTGCTGGAGATGATATCGGGTCGAAGAAATGTGGACATGAGCGTGAAGGAACACACTAAGCAATACTTTCCCATATGGGCTGCAACTCAAATTCTAAACGGAAACATGATGAGCATTGTGGACGAAAGAATTGCGATACATGCGGATGTTGAGGAGGTGAGAAGAGCTACTCTTGCAAGCCTGGTATGCATTTTAAAGGATGAGAATGAGAGGCCAAGCATGGCTCAAGTTATCCTGATGCTACAAGGAAAGATGAATCCTGATACACAACAGGTCATGAGATCTTTACAGTATCTAGTTGAATATTAGATTCCCGTTGTCAATTTGTTTTTCAATTTTTTTACGCCCTATGCTAAACTTAAAATGTTCAGCTCCTCTCTCAAAGGGTGCCTTCGCGGGTAAGGCTTGATTTGAGGAGGCAATAAACTTTGCATTTTCCGCCCGGGTGATTATGTATGTTAGATTCCCTAAGTGAATTTCTCATATATATATATATATATATACTAGCAACAAATTTGTAATCAAGCATGGAATTTTCATCATGTCAATAACAATTACTTTATTATGACATTTTCAACTAAACTGACTGTCTATAGATTTATATTACCTTGGAATTGATAAAATAAAACAAAATAATAGTTATTACAAGATTAATAATTTGAAATGAGTCGAGTGGGAGGTAAGGCGGGAGCGGGGGTTTCAAGGGAGTCTACTCTTTTTGCTGTCTCAGAGGCCAGTTTTGGGGTCTTGTTATTCTTGGTCTCGCTCCCAAGGATGTTGATTTGTTCCTCGAGGGTGTTGTTCATTCTTGCCTTTTTCTTCTCCTCACCCTTTCTGACTTTTGGCCCTCTTTGAGGGGTTGGTTTAGTGGTTTGGTCCCTCGGATGCTATCTAGAGTTCCTTCGATGTGGGTTGTTTTGTATGTTTCTATCCTCATTGGCCCCTTGGTTGGCTTACCCCTTACTTTTTGGTTTTTACTTCAACATCTTTGGTTTTCTTTGGTTCTACCTATAGAGGTGGCAGTATCTTCTTTAGAGGTGAAGATGGATGGTGTTGGACATGACTAATCTTCTATTGAGGTGAAGGTGGATGTTGCAGTTGAGACTGGAAAATGCTCTTGGGAAGTTGATGATGTGTTGCCTCGCCCTCCTATAGAGGTGTAATGGTTCCATGGGGTTTTGATTGAGCGAGGTTTGTCTGCATAGTTGATCTTCTCTCCTTGTCCTACTGAGGTGGCTCTCTCTCCTATTGAGGTGGAGAGAAGGTGTATGGGAGTATTTCAGCTGCTGCTATTGATGTTGGTTGAGGGAGCCTGTCAAAACCCTCATGGATTTCTTTGTAGAAAGTTTTGGATGCCTTCTTAAAACCTTGTTTCCCAAAATGTGCCTTTAGGATATGCAGTTGTTATCTAGGCCTCGACAAGTTGTGGAAGCCTTGTAAAACCCACTCTCTTAGGTTGTGGGAGCCTTGTAAAACCCACTCTCAAGGTTGAGGGAGCTTGGAAAAATCCTATGTTTCTTGTTTCTCTCAGGGACAGGCTAGATGCTAGTGGTTTTCAAGCGCCCAATTTGGCTAATGTTTTTTTTTTAGGTTCAAGCTTTGTGGTTTTTTGTGGCCTCAAGATTTTGTTACAAGTTATGGGAGCCTGGGGAAACCCTTCTTGTTGGTTGAGGGTGCTTGAAAATACCCTCATTCTTTATTTTTTGAGGACTATTGTTTGCTGATTTAGATCCTCTACTTGGGCCAGCCTCTTTTGTAATGTTCTAATCTTGAGGATTGGATGGTGTTTGATTGGCTATGATTGCTTTGTTTTTTACTTATGCTTTGTGCAGTCTTTGGGTTTTGGGATCTGGATGCCCATAAGTCCATAAGGTTTCAGGTCCTTTCTAAAACCTATTGTTTGCTGTCAGGTAGTCTAGTCTATCTTTCAATGGCAACTCTCTGATTCTAAGGGTTTCGAGGCCCCTTTGAAACCTGTTTTATCCTAATAAAAAAATTTACATTTTTTTCATTTAAAATTATTTTATTTTTATTAGATTATAAGTTTTGTCTTGTTTTTATTAAAGACCATTTTTTTAAAGGTGAAAATGGAAAGCCACTATATTAAATTAATTAATAGCTGGTTCAAGGGCTTCTAGAGGAAAGAGCCAGCAAGAAAACCTCTATTCCTAGCCCAAAATAACAATGACTAAAGTACAAAGCGACTTAGAAATCAGCCTAAGAGCCTATATATCTAAATAAGCCATGGATTGGCCCAGTTAGGACCTACAAATTGCAAAAACATCTTGTCTAAATCGGCCTTAATATTATGACAACTACAATGCATTTACCCCAAAGCACAATCTTATATACACTGGTTTTGTCCATGGAATACTATTTGCATATCATGTGGACCTTATGGTAAATCTACCATAATTTACATTTACAAGAGAGCAACATATAGCTTGAAAAGTCTACACATAAAGTGTGTAGTTAAAACAAGAACCGTGTGCCCTGTATCTATGTGTTTTGTATCTGCCGCATGAGAAAAACTTCCAAAAACTCATTACCATTGCCATCTCAATCACTACTCCATGCATTGTCATGCAAAGGACCTATGTCTATCCATATCTAAACTATGCATGTCAGTCTCATGCATACCGATCACTACCATATTGCCTTGCAATCAAGTGCAAATTTGTCATCACGCTCAAAATCTTTGTCTAACCATATGCATTCTATGCATATCGGTCACATGTATATTGATCTCTATCATATTGCCTTGCAATCGAAGTTGATACCAATCATTGTCATATTTCCTTTCCATCGTCTTAACACAAACCCAATTTTGTATATGACCAACTAATAAGGTACCTATTACCATACCAAAAGTGCAGAAACCTAACCAATGGATGAAATTATAAACAAGAATTCTTGGCCCATGAATGAACAAGTGAGCAACAAAACTGTCACACCAATGAGGTCTTCATCCCTAATTTTTTATGGATCTGGCAGATCTGCCTGGAAGACAAAGCTATGATTTCCAACATTAATAGGCCCAATAAGTACATTCTTCAACATCTGATCATAAGATTCATCTTCTACTGACCCAACATATGTCAACATCCATTCCAAATCTTCTTTTAGAGGAGCCAGGCATTCATATGATATCTCAAATTGAAACGAGATGAGAAAAGCAACAGGATTGTCAACAACTGTTATGTTGGTTAAGCTCACCGCACTCATTTTATATTTTCCAAACACCCAAAATTTCAAATCCAACAATATGAACACCTAAAAAGGCTACACGCATGGAAAACCTCCCCTGTTGATACTCAAGTAAGATAACTCTCCCTCATTAAGCTACAGGACACAAACGACACAAAGTGAGGAAGATTTAATTTATACTGATTTTTAGTAGAGGAGAGATAAAATAGTTGAAGATCTTTACAAATGACAACCCTCCTCTTCACTCTGATTACTTCAGTGTATTGGCTTCCACTTAGCGACCTGGGATGTAAATTTAGCAGCCTCCTTGGTTGGGTCATTTTAGGAGTTGAGGCCACATATCCTCTCTTGAGATCCTTCACAGCAACATTCTTAGCATTGAGTCCCACATTATCACTAGGTAATGCCTTCTGCAAGGCTTCATGTTGCATTTCAATGGACTTAACCTCAGTGGTCAGCCCAGTTGGACCAAAAGTGACAATTGTGCCTGGTTTCAACACTACAGTCTCAACACCAATCTTGTAAAAAAACTAAAGTGGCAACCTAAGAGTCTTGCCTGAAGGATGTTTAGGATCTAAAACCTAGTCAAGGGCATCCAAGTGTATGGGGGGCCCTTAAACCAATCAAGGTTGGCTGATCTCTCAATCACGTTATCACCCTCAAATCCAAAGATAGGAGCAAGTGGAATTTTGTCAAGGTTCTACCCAACCTTCTTTAGGTAAGAGGATACTTCCTTTACAATTTCCTCATAGCGACCCTTAGAGTATTTGGGAGTGGTAGCATCAATCTTGTTACAGCAGCAAATCATTTTCTTCACTCCCAGGGTGAATGCTAGCAAAGCATGTTCTTAGGTCTGTCCATCCTTAGAAATACCAGCCTCAAAACCTCCAATTGTTGAATCAGTAATCAGCACTACACACTCAACCTGCATCAATCACGGTTTCTACCTTTGTTGCTTCTAATGAGCATGAGCAACACCTGCCCTGTTTGATTTGTGATTCCTGGCACTCTGTAGATTCCCGTACCTCAACTTAGGAGGCACCAGGTTCTTCAAACAAGGAGATAATAAAACACCTCTCTACTCTCTCAAACGCATCCCTCAAGAAACTCTTGCATTTTTTCAAATAGTCTTTGTTCATATTGTTATGATAAGAAACATCTCCTTAGAGATGACAATCAAGTCAACGATTTATAGAGTTTTTCCAAGTTCACAATCTGCAACAGGCTAGGATATTCATAAATGTTAATAGGTGTAATTGAGGAGTCCCAATTTAAGTTCTCACAACCCATGTTTTCCAGTAGATCTACAAGTTTATTCCCCTCTCTATATGTATGAGAGACATAACATTCCTTAAATGAGTCCAAAGTGCCCAAATGTATTGAGGATATATGCTATTTTCCAATTCGTTGATTGTCTATTTATGTAAGCATCAACAATCAAGGTTGAGTCACCTTGAATTTGTATATTTGAACAGCCTATTTTTTAGCTATTAATCCATTTAAAAGAGCAACAACTTTAGCCATATTGTTAATCCTAGATGGAATGTTGGAGGACTTCAATGTAATCAGATTACCAAGACGGTCCCTAATGTAGATTCCAATACCTGAAATACCCGGATTACCTTTTGAGGTGCCATTAAAATTCAAATTGATGATATTGGGGCATGATGGTTGTCATTTGATCTTTGATCTATTAATGGGCTACTAAGGATGACATATTGGAGTAGAGAAGGAAGGTAACCTAATTTCTTTCCATTCATTGATAGTGAAGTTATCCTATGGAATAAAGGTGTAATTACCATTTATATTTTGAATGTTGGCATTAACTATCTCTGAAATAGATTTTTGTACCCCATCCAAAAGCATCTGTACATTAGACATTGTTTGTCAAAAAAATCTTGTATTTCTTTCCTGCCAAATTGACCAAATAACAATGGTTGGGATGCATTTCTAGATGCATGCAAGTAATGAATTAGAGAACACGGTGGTCCATGATTGGAACATGTCCCATAATGTATTAGGTAGTGGCATAGCTAGATTTAATTTATTCATGACAAATTGCCAACATTATTGGGCAAAGGAACAGTTCATGAATAAATGATCAGCTATCTCCATCTCCTTGTTACATAAAACATAATTGAAAGGCTGAGTAATATTGAGTTTACGCAATTTGTCACTTGTTAGGATTATTTTCTTAAGTGCTAACCAAGCAAAACATCCCTCTTTTGGCAACACCGAGTTATTCGAGCAAAAGGAGTAGGCCCTATGATTCAATTTTTTATTTTTCATCTAGTGAATAGCTTTGTACCCATTTTTAACTGAATAATTTCCATTTTTGGATGGTGCCTAGATCAAGGTGTCTTTCTTGTTTGATATGTATACCTCTCTCTCAAAGAAGATATGCTAAGAAATTGTTGCCTGATCTGAAAGTATAGGGAGTGTTGAAGGATCCTTCCAAATAGCCTTTCCTGAGAAGATATCTACAACACAGATATAATCAAATAACTTTATCCCCCAATTATCACTGATAACTTGTGCTGCACTAGCCAACTCCACATTTTGAATCAAAGGTGGCAGCCCATTCGATGAATCAATCCAAAACTTAATGCTTTCCCCATTATGGACTTCCCATGACACATATCTAGTGATAACTTCTCTCAAAGATCTCATGAAGTTCCATATGGTTGAGCCTTGAGGAGCATCTGAGACTTTTAAGATCCTTGAGTAGTCATTGGTGTCCAAATACTTGCCTACATTATTTTGCACCATTTTTTATGGGGTTTGGAGTACATCTGTCATACTAACTTACCTCCAAAGGCCTTGTTTCTTTTAGAAAGATCTTGCAAACCTACACCCCCCACCTCCTTTCTATTTTCCATATCTTCAAGTGACACCAAAGGTATCTTTTTAGTATCCATCATATTACTTTTCCATAAGAAGTCTCTTATGAGTTTTTGTATTTGGTGGATGACAAATTTAGGGGCTTTAATAACTGAAATGTAATAATTTGGTATTGCAGAAAGGACAGATTTAATGAGTAGGATTTTACCTGATAGGGAAAGCCATCATGTTTTCCATGCAACAACTTTGTCCTTTATTCTTTCAACTATAGATTTTCAATAACTAGCTTTATTGGATCCCATTAAAAATGGTATTCTGAGGTAGGCGGTTAGACGTTCTTCTAGTGTAAATCCCAATATTTTAACTATTTTTGTTGATATTATCTAATTAGTGTTGAAGATGTATACCTTTGATTTATCAAAATTTATCTTCTGACCTGATACAGCTGTATAAAGATCCAAAGTCTGTTTGATCCTTTTATTCTTTAATTTGTATGTAAATGTTTATTTTATTTTGAAAAGTGTCATACATAATATTAAAATTCTTTTATTCACTTAAAAGTATTGTTTAAAATACATATCAACTTTTTTATATTTTTTATTTGACAAACTCAACCACTACACTCAACACTCCATTATAGTTACGTCTCTCAATAAAACAAAAGTCGCATGGATATCTTAAATGCATCTGTAATAACCCACTTAACTTAATCCAAAAACTCAACTAATTTTTTCTTTTAATATATAAAAATATTGATTTCTTATTCTTACTTATTCTTTTTTTTTTTTTATTCAATCACATACTCAAGTACATCTATCCAAATGAGATAGGCATCCATCCAACTGGGATGGGCATCTAACCATACGGGTTAGGCATCTATCCATATGGGACTAGGCATCTAACCATATGGGTTAGGCATCTGTCCATACGGGACAAGAGGTTTCATCTATCCAATCTGGGATAGGCATCTACCCAAACAGGGTAGGCATTTATTCATAAGAATAGGATATGCTCTGGCTAGAGACTTTAGACTCATTGGGACCATCTGGGTCCTGAGCCACTCTCTAAAGACTACACTCCCCTACTAGGAGTGCACCGAGGTCACCGTCCTTAGCAGTATTAAAATAATTACATAAACAAGCTTGAGTTTCACCTTGGAATTCGTCCTAAAGCCTCAGGAAGTCAAGCGAATTTATACGAGATTCCTTCTGAGTATGCATTGAATTAATTTTAACCTTTCAATTAGTATTTGCACCATTTGATTAAAAGACCAAGGAGCTTCAAGAACCAACTACTCACCCATAACCAAATCCTAATCCCCATCCCTGAACGCCTTAGTACAAGGGACAACTTCGTCCCTAGACTGCCTACATACCCATTTCAGCACGGGATCAAGGCGTAAAGTATGTAGTTTTGGTTTCTAAATATGGTTTAATGTAAACTGTTTGGTGGGTACGCAACCCTTTCTAGGGTCAATGTCCCAGATAGTTTCTCTGTGGTTGCTACTCACGATGGTAGCTCTATAGCAAAAAGGCTGAAGGTGACCTCATGCTTGTGGCCTAAAACAACTAGTTCCTATTTTCTATTAAATACGTCACGCTTAATCCATTATCATACTTTGAAAAATCATCAAGATAGATAAATTCCAAATTATCACACACCGCCAAACCCTAATGGGGTTTTCTAAGGTTTAACTGAGCAGATGTAAATTCATTTAAAAATTCATATTTTTAGATTATCGATCCAAGGGGGATTACCCTCCCCTTGGATTTTAACTTCCAAATGACCCTTATTTCTCCCTGGTGATTTAGAGGGACGATGCCATAGATGTTGTTATTGCAACTTTATTAGGCATTAAGTGTAGTAGTTCAACACGACGGCATTACCCGTAAGTGTGACCCAGAGGCACCATAGATACCGAACGCTGCTAATTTTTAGTTTCAACTCCTCTTGTTTAGTTATCTAACTAGGAATTTAACTTTGAATTCATGAATCCTAAAAGAAGCAATATACCAATACAATTATGAAAAAGAAACTATTATATACAAGGAATTATCGCTTGAATTTAAAAACTAAACTATGAATTTTTACGTAATTGAAAGGAACATAAACAAATCGACTACCTGGAATAGTATTTTCTCCAAAGGAAAGTTATGATAATTAAAAATATGAAAACTTGAACTAAATACATGAAATTACTAATTTCTTGGAAACCATGATACTTTCAAAGATAACTTATGAAAATGATTTGAATTACTTGCAAGATATAATTGTTTTGGACAAACCATTACACAATAAGTATGAATCCTAGTACCAATTTGCTTGAAAGAAAATTAAATGATTGAATAGCAAGAATTTGGAAATGAATTTTAACACCTACTTGTTTGAAGTGGAAAGTACTTAATAATAATCCCAACTAATTCTTCCATATGAAGTAATACAAATTTCATCTACAAATGATAACACTACTTTAAATGTGAGTCCTAATACTTGAAAGGTACTAAATTGCTTGAAATAGAATTTAAATTATCAAATAATTATACTTTGGAAATGAATTTAATACTCACTTGTTGAAGGGAAAAGGAAACAACTATTCAACAATAAGCTTCAAATTAACCACATTATTCTTAGTTACTAATTGTTTGAAAAAAGAGATTAGACAAGAGTGTAAGCACTTGCTAGTTAACCAAGTAAATAATACTAAGTCTCCTAATAAGCAATTCTAATCAATAAACTTCTAGTTGCTTTTGAACTAATACCTTTGCAAGATTATAAAGTGATAACTAATTACTCCTTCCACTTGAATTAACGTTAACTTTATCGTTGGATACATTCTACAAATAATAACTTTATCAATTTCAAATACTTCAAAGGGAGCTAATGTTTGCTCCTTAAATTACCCTCAATTAGAATTGTTATTTAATTTTCTAAGTGATCATGGAGTAGGTTTCTTGAAACTCATTTGCTAAAATAATTTCGGTTTTGAATAAACTCTCTTTGCATCCTAATTAATACTATTACCATATGAATATTTAACTACGCAATTTACCTCTAAATTTAATGTTAATTAAATTTATCCTTACTAATTACTTGTATTATTAAGTGTAACTTTTCCTTTTTACTAGTCTTATGTTTCTTTTAGCTAGAAGGTAAATGATTTTAACTATTAAAAGAAGTGACTATTCGCAATGCCTTATATACTCATATCTTGGAATCTAATAAGGAAACAAATCAAATAATCAACCTTTCGAATTGAGACACATTAACTCATGTTGCTGAAATAACTAAAAGGGTTACTATGAATCTAAACACATTACTTGTTAGGTAAATTCTTTTAACATTTGATACTTGTACTAATTGAAATATACAAAAGATAGTTTGAAGTCCAAAAATTAAAAATAAATAAATAAAGAACTTAGATATTTGAAATGTATTAAATGTCTTGGGAAAATCTACTTACTACTAGGTACAATTTGAGACTAAATAGAGACACTTGAAGAAAAAGAACCAATACTATAGAATAAGTGTATCATTGGTGAAATATCATTTTTCCCTAAAGGATTAATCACATCTTAAATTTTTCTTCAATAAACAAACTTTACTATACACTAAAGAATAAATCCCTTCTTATAAGAGTAGATTATAAATTTGATTTCAACTATGTTGACATAAATAAATTTTAATTACCAAATTCTAATGAATAAATTTTATCTAAATAAACCCCTTAGTATATATACATAAAATAAATTTTAATTGTAAATCCTAATTGTATTTTACTTTAAATAAAGCACCCCCACCTCCTCTTTTCTTTTTTTTTCATTATTACTAACTTCAAAAAAATCAATTTTAAATTTTAACGATGTAAACAAACTATAAAATAAATAATTCTAATAAATTAAAATTCATTCATTCAACAATTAATAAATTATAATTTAATTCACTCAACTCGAATCAATGCAAATCAATTTAACATTAACAAGATGTTATTTATAAACAATTGGTATGAATTTTAAGACAACATATACCAATATTATTTTATATCCTAAACTTATTATAGTCAACTATATATAATATATCAATTATATTAATAATTTATTAATAACTAAATTAAAAATAAAATTGTAAAAATAACAGCAGTTATACCAATTGATATAACATGGTTGCCATGCCATAATAACTCTACATGCCTGAAACTTAAGTAACATTAATTCTTAAAAGATTTATATAAGTATTTTTATTATTATTTTTTTATTGTATTTATCTATATATATTGATTTGATCTGAGTTTATAAAAAAATAAATAAATAAACAGAGATAGATTTAGGAATTAAATTATATATTCACTAAAAGATATAATTAATTCACATAGAACAATAAGTGAAAGAAAATAAATAAGTAAATAAATAAATTTATCTTTGATGCATTATGAGATGGGTAATAATTTTTATTTTATTTTTTAAGTTTCTCATAGAAGTGATATTATTCAGGGAGAAAGAAAAACACATGTTCCCAGGGAGATACAAATTTTCTTAAATAGATGAACAAGTATATGTTCATAGAAAAATAATTAAATTAATTCACAGAGAGGGAGTAAAATTTATTTACAGGGAAGGAAAGATTATATTCATAGATGTTTACAAAGGAACAATTTTATGCTTTATGCTCACAAAAAGAGTAAAACAAGATCTATACACAGATGAATAAATTAAATAAGAGAAGTAAGATTTATACACAGGTAATCATATGCTCACAGAAATAAGTTTATTCACATGAAAGTAATAAAAAAATAAAAATAAAGATTTATACACAGATGATCAACATATATTCACAGAAAGATAAGTTTATTCACATGAAGATAATTACATATGGAAAATAAGATTTTTTTCACAAAGACCCTTTTTCTAGATTTTAAAATTCAAGAAAGCCAAAGCAAAGATTTGATTTTTCTTTCTTTTTCTCTAAAACAGATTACATATATAAAAAGAAATATTCATATGCATTTTTTTTGAAAAAGAACTTTTATCAGTGTATTACTTTTTTTAATTTTATTTATTTATTTATAATGAAAATAGATTTTCTTTTGATTAATCTTTCTAAACAATTAAGATGAGCAATTTTTTTATATAAATGAAGATTCCAGAGAGATAAAATCTATATATAAAAAAATATAAATTTTTCACATGTAAATGAGAGAATGCAAGAGAGGAGAACCTGGAATGTCAAAGATTGATGTTGAATCCTCTCCAATCTTCTAGCTATCCTTCTTAGATACTTCCTTGTAACTTCATTATTCTTAGTTACTAGTTGTTTGAATAAAGAGATTAGACAAGAGTGTAAGCAGTTGCTAGTTAACCAAGTAAATAATACTAAGTCTCCTAATAAGCAATTCTAATCAATAAACTTCTAGTTGCTTTTGAACTAATACCTTTGCAAGATTATAAAGTGATAACTAATTACTCCTTCCACTTGAAGTAACGTTAACTTTATCGTTGGATACATTCTACAAATAATAACTTTATCAATTTCAAATACTTTGAAGGAAGCTAATGTTTGCTCCTTAAATTACCCTCAATTAGAATTGTTATTTAATTTTCTAAGTGATCACGGAGTAGGTTTCTTGAAACTCATTTGCTAAAATAATTTCGGTTTTGAATAAACTCTCTTTGCATCTTAATTAATACTATTGCCATATGAATATTTAACTACGCAATTTACCTCTAAATTTAATGTTAATTAAATTTATCCTTACTAATTACTTGTATTATTAAGTGTAACTTTTCCTTTTTACTAGTCTTATGTTTCTTTTAGCTAGAAGATAAATGATTTTAACTATTAAAAGAAGTGACTATTCACAATGCCTTATATACTCATATCTTGGAATCTAATAAAGAAATAAATCAAATCTAACATTAACTCATGTTGCTGAAATACCTAAAAGGGTTACTATGAATCTAAACACATTTACTTGCTAGGTAAATTCTTTTAACATTTGATACTTGTACTAATTGAAATATACAAAAGATAGTTTGAAGTCCAAAAATTAAAAATAAATAAATAAAGAACTTAGATATTTGAAATGTATTAAATGTCTTGGGAAAATCTACTTACTACTAGGTACAATTTGGGACTAAATAGAGATACTTGAAGAAAAAGAACCAATACTATAGAATAAGTGTATCATTGGTGAAATATCATTTTTCCCTAAAGGATTAATCACATCTTAAATTTTTCTTTAATAAACAAACTTTACTATACACTAAAGAATAAATCCCTTCTTATAAGAGTAGATTATAAATTTAATTTCAACTATATTGACATAAATAAATTTTAATTACCAAATTCTAATGAATAAATTTTAACTAAATAAACCCCTTAGTATATATACATAAAATAAATTTTAATTGTACATCCTAATTGTATTTTACTTTAAATAAACCCCCCCCGCTCCTCTTTTTTTTTTTCATTACTACTAACTTCAAAAAAATCAATTTTAAATTTTAACGATGTAAACAAACTATAAAAAAAATAATTCTAATAAATTAAAGTTCATTCATTCAACAATTAATAAATTATAATTTAATTCACTCAACTCGAATCAATGCAAATCAATTTAACATTAACAAGATGTTATTTATAATCAATTAGGGAAAGGAGCATTTGGCTCTGTCTTCAGAGGAGCTCTCCCAGACAATACCCTTGTAGCAGTTAAAAAATTAGAGGGGTCTACACAGGTAGAAAAGCAGTTTCGTGCAGAAATAAGCACAATCGGAAACATACAGCATGTCAATTTGGTTCGGCTTTGCGGGTTTTGCACAGAAGGATCACAAAGGCTACTGGTTTACGAGTACATGTCCAACGGATCTCTCAATTCCTTTCTATTCGCTGGATCACAAAAGCTGTTGGACTGGAAGACACGATTCGAGATTGCTTTGGGCACTGCACGAGCTTTAGTTTATCTCCACGAAGAATGCAGAGATCAAATCATCCACTCTGATATAAAGCCCGAGAACATTTTGCTTGATAGTGATTTCAACGCCAAGGTGGCTGATTTTGGGCTGGCAAAGTTGGTGGGAAGAGATTTCAGCAGGGTTTTGACAAGCATGAGAGGAACTCGAGGTTACATCGCTCCCGAGTGGATCGACGGCTTAGTAATTACTTCCAAGGCAGACATGTATAGCTTCGGCATGATGCTACTGGAGATGATATCAGGTCGAAGAAATGTGGACATGAGCGTGAAGGAACACACTAAGCAATACTTTCCCATATGGGCTGCAACTCAAATTCTAAACGGAAACATGATGAGCGTTGTGGACGAAAGAATTGCGATACATGCGGATGTTGAGGAGGTGAGAAGAGATACTCTTGCAAGCCTGGTATGCATTTTAAAGGATGAGAATGAGAGGCCAAGCATGGCTCAAGTTATCCTGATGCTACAAGGAAAGATGAATCCTGATACACAACAGGTCATGAGATCTTTACAGTATCTAGTTGAATATTAGATTCCTGTTGTCAATTTGTTTTTCAATTTTTTTACGCCCTATGCTAAAGTTAAAATGTTCAGCTCCTCTCTCAAAGGGTACCTTCGCGGGTAAGGCTTGATTTGAGGAGGCAATGAACTTTGCATTTTCCGCCCGGATGACTATGTATGTTAGATTCCCTAAGTGAATTTCTCATATATATATACTCATATACTAGCAACAAATTTGTAACCAAGCATGGAATTTTCATCATGTCAATAACAATTACTTTATTATGATATATTCAACTAAACTGACCGTCTATAGATTTATATTACCTTGGAATTGATAAAACAAAATAATAGTTATTACAAGATTAATAATTTGAAATGAGGCGAGTGGGAGGTAAGGCGGGAGTAGGGGTTTCAAGGGAGTCTACTCTTTTTGCTGTCTCAGAGGCCACTTTTGGGGTCATGTTATTCTTGGTCTCGCTCCCAAGGATGTTGATTTGTTCCTCGAGGGTGTTGTTCATTCTTGCCTTTTTCTTCTCCTGACCCTTGCTGACTTTTGGCCCTCTTTGAGGGGTTGGTTTAGTGGTTTGGTGCCTCGGATGCTATTTAGAGTTCCTTCGATGTGGGTTGTATTGTATGTTTCTATCCTCATTGGCCCCTTGGTTGGCTTACCCCTTACTTTTTGGTTTTTACTTCAACATCTTTGGTTTTCTTTGGTTCTACCTATAGAGGTGGCAGTATCTTCTTTAGAGGTGAAGATGGATGGTGTTGGACTTGACTAATCTTCTATTGATTTGAAGGTGGATGTTACAGTTGAGACTGGAAAATGCTCTTGGGAAGTTGATGATGTGTTCCCTCGCCCTCCTATAGAGGTGTAATGGTTCCATGGGGTTTTGATTGAGCGAGGTTTGTCTGCGTAGTTGGTCTTCTCTCCTTGTCCTACTGAGGTGGCTCTCTCTCCTATTGAGGTGGAGAGAAGGTGTATGGGAGTATTTCAGCTACTGCCATTCATGTTGGTTGAGGGAGTCTGTCAAAACCCTCATGGATTTCTTTGTAGAAAATTTTTGATGCCTTGTCAAAACCTTGTTTCCCAAAATGTACCTTCAGGATATGCAGTTGTTATCTAGGCCTCGATAGGTTGTGGAAACCTTGTAAAACCCACTCTCTTAGGTTGTGGGAGCCTTGTAAAACCAACTCTCAAGGTTGAGGGAGCCTGGAAAAATCCTATGTTTCTTGTTTCTCTCAGGGATAGGCTAGATGCTAGTGGTTTTCAAGCGCCCAATTTGGCTAATGTTTTTTTTTAGGTTCAGGATTTGTGGTCTTTTGTGGCCTCAAGATTTTGTTACAAGTTATGGGAGCCTGGGGAAACCCTTCTTGCTGGCTGAGGGTGCTTGAAAATACCCTCGTTCTTTATTTTTTGAGGACTATTGTTTGCTGATTTAGATCCTCTGCTTGGGCCAGCCACTTTTGTAATGTTCTAATCTTGAGGATTGGATGGTGTTTGATTGGCTATGATTGCTTTGTTTTTTACTTATGCTTTGTGCAGTCTTTGGGTTTTGGGATCTGGATGCCCATAAGTCCATAAGGTTTCAGGTCCTTTCTAAAACCTATTGTTTGTTGTTAGGTAGTCTAGTCCATCTTTCAATGGCAACTCTCTGATTCTAAGGGTTTTGAGGCCCCTTTGAAACCTCTTTTATCCTAATAAAAAAATTTACATTTTTTTCATTTAAAATTATTTTATTTTTATTAGATTATAAGTTTTGTCTTGTTTTTATTAAAGATCATTTTTTTAAAGGCGAAAATGGCAAGCCACTATATTAAATTAATTAATAGCTGGTTCAAGGGCTTCTAGAGGAAAGAGCCAGCAAGAAAACCTCTATTCCTAGCCCAAAATAACAATGACTAAAGTACAAAGCGACTTAGAAATCAGCCTAAGAGCCTATATATCTAAATAAGCCATGGATTGGCCCAGTTAGAACTTACAAATTGCGGAAACATCCAATATAAATTGGCCTTAATATTATGACAACTACAATGCATTTACCCCAAAGCACAATCTTATATACACTGGTTTTGTCCATGGAATACTATTTGCATATCATGTGGACCTTATGGTAAATCTAACACAATTTACATTTA
This sequence comes from Cryptomeria japonica, assembly GCF_030272615.1. Taxonomy (NCBI): domain Eukaryota; kingdom Viridiplantae; phylum Streptophyta; class Pinopsida; order Cupressales; family Cupressaceae; genus Cryptomeria; species Cryptomeria japonica. Next base: position 668,796,156 of record NC_081411.1, on the reverse strand, counting down.
CAAGAGAGCAACATATAGCTTGAAAAGTCTACACATAAAATGTGTAGTTAAAACAAGAACCATGTGCCCTGTATCCATGTGTTTTGTATCTACCGCATGAGAAAAACTTCCAAAAACTCATTACCATTGCCATCTCAATCACTACTCCATGCATTGTCATGCATAGGACCTATGTCTATCCATATCTAAACTATGCATGTTGGTCTCATGCATACCGATCACTGCCATATTGCCTTGCAATCAAGTGCAAATTAGTCATCACGCTCAAAATCTTTGTCTAACCATATCCATTCTATGCATATCGGTCACATGCATATTGATCTCTGTCATATTGCCTTGCAATCGAAGTTGATACCAATCATTGCCATATTTCCTTTCCATCGTCTTAACACAAACCCAATTTTGTATATGACCAGCTAATAAGGTACCTATTACCATACCAAAAGTGCAGAAACCTAACCAATGGATGAAATTATAAACAAGAATTCTTGGCCCATGAATGAACAAGTGAGCAACAAAACTGTCACACCAATGAGGTCTTCATCCCTAATTTTTTATGGATCTGGCAGATCTGCCTGGAAGACAAAGCTATGATTTCCAACATTAATAGGCCCAATAAGTACATTCTCCAACATCTGATCATAAGATTCATCTTCTGCTGACCCAACATATGTCAACTTCCATTCCAAATCTTCTTTTAAAGGAGCCAGGCATTCATATGATATCTCAAATTGAAATGAGATGAGAAAAGCAATAGGATTGTCAACAACTGTTATGTTGGTTAATCTCACCGCACTCATTTTATATTTTCCAAACACCCAAAATTTCAAATCCAACAATCTGAACACCTAAAAAGGCTACACACATGGAAAACCTCCCCTGTTGATACTCAAGTAAGATAATTCTCCCTCATTAAGCTACAGGACACAAAGGACGCAAAGTGAGGAAGATTTAATTTATACTGATTTTTAGTAGAGGAGAGATAAAATAGTTGAAGATCTTTACAAACAACAACCCTCCTCTTCACTCTGATTACTTCAGCGTATTGGCTTCCACTTAGCGACCTAGGATGTAAATTTAGCAGCCTCCTTGGCTAGGTCATTTTTGGAGTTGAGGCCACATATCCTCTCTTGAGATCCTTCATGGCAACATTCTCAGCATTGAGTCCCACATTATCACTAGGTAATGCCTTCTGCAAGGCTTCATGTTGCATTTCAACGGACTTAACCTCAGTGATCAGCCCAGTTGGACCAAAAGTGACAATTGTGCCTGGTTTCAACACTACAGTCTCAACACGCCCCACAGGCATAGTTCCAATAGCACTAATCTTGTAAAAAAACTAAAGTGGCAACCTAAGAGTCTTGCCTGAAGGATGTTTAGGATCTAAAACCTAGTCAAGGGCATCCAAGTGTATTGGGCCCTTAAACCAATCAAGGTTGGTTGATCTCTCAATCACGTTATCACCCTCAAATCCAAAGATAGGAGCAAGTGGAATTTTTTTAAGGTTGTACCCAACCTTCTTTAGGTAAGAGGATACTTCCTTTACAATTTCCTCATAACGACCCTTAGAGTATTTGGGAGTGGTAGCATCAATCTTGTTATAGTAGCAAATCATTTTCTTCACTCCCAGGGTGAATGCCAGCAAAGCATGTTCTCAGGTCTGTCCATCCTTAGAAATACCAGCCTCAAAACCTCCAGTTGTTGAATCAGTAATCAGCACTGCACACTCAACCTGCATCAATCACAGTTTCTGCCTTTGTTGCTTCTAATGAGCATGAGCAACACCTGCCCTGTTTGATCTGTGATTCCTGGCACTCTACAGATTCCCTTACCTCAACTTAGGAGGCACCAGGTTCTTCAAACAAGGAGATAATAAAACACCTCTCTACTCTCTCGAACACTTCCCTCAAGAAACTCTTGCATTTTTTCAAACAGTCTTTGTTCATATTTTTATGATAAGAAACATCTCTTTAGAGATGACAATCAAGTCAACGATTTATAGAGTTTTTCCAAGTTCACAATCTGCAGCAGGCTAGGATATTCATAAATGTTAATAGGTGTAATTGAGGAGTCCAAATTTAAGTTCTCACAACCCATGTTTGCCAGTAGATCTACAAGTTTATTCCCCTCTCTATATGTATGAGAGACATAACATTCCTTAAATGAGTCCAAAGTGCCCAAATTTATTTGAGCATATATGGTATTTTCCAATTCGTTGATTGTCTATTTATGTAAGCATCAACAATCAAGGTTGAGTCACCTTGAATTTGTATATTTGAACAGCCTATTTTTTTAGCTATTACTAGTCCATTTAAAAGAGCAACAACTTTAGCCATATTGTTAATCCTAGGTGGAATGTTGGAGGACTTCAACGTAATCAGATTACCAAGACGGTCCCTAATGCAGATTCCAATACCTGAAATACCTGGATTACCTTTTGAGGTGCCATTAAAATTCAAATTGATGATATTGGGGCATGGTGGTTGTCATTTGATCTTTGATCTATTAATGGGCTACTAAGGATGACATATTGGAGTAGAGAAGGAAGGTAACCTAATTTCTTTCCATTCGTTGATAGTGAAGTTATCCTATGGCATAAAGGTGTAATTACCATTTATATTTTGAATGTTGGTGTTAACTATCTCTGAAATAGATTTTTGTACCCCATCCAAAAGCATCTGTACATTAGACGTTGTTTGTCAAAAAAATCTTGTATTCCTTTCCTGCCAAATTGACCAAATAACAATGGTTGGGATGCATTTCCAGATGCATGCAAGTAATGAATTAGAGAACATGGTGGGCCATGATTGGAACATGTCCCATAATGTATTAGGTAGTGGCATAGCTAGATTTAATTTATTCATGACAAATTGCCAACATTATTGGGCAAAGGAACAGTTCATGAATAAATGATCAACTATCTCCATCTCCTTATTACATAAAACATAATTGAAAGGCTGAGTAATACTGAGTTTATGCAATTTGTCACTTGTTAGGATTATTTTCTTAAGTGCTAACCAAGGAAAACATCCCTCTTTTGGCAACACCGAGTTATTCCAGCAAAAGGAGTAGGCCCTATGATTCAATTTTTTATTTTCCATCTAGTGAATAGCTTTGTACCCAATTTTAACTGAATAATTTCCATTTTTGGATGGTGCCCAGATCAATGTGTCTTTCTTGTTCGATATGTATACCTCTCTCTCAGAGAAGATATGCTAAAAAATTGTTGCCTGATCTGAAAGTATAGGGAGTGTTGAAGGATCCTTCCAAATAGCCTTTCTTGAGAAGATATCTACAACACAGATATAATCAAATAACTTTATCCCCCAATTATCACTGATAACTTGTGCTGCACTAGCCAACTCCACATTTTGAATCAAAGGTGGCAGCCCATTCCATGAATCAATCCAAAAATTAATGATTTCCCCATTATGGACTTCCCATGACACATATCTAGTGATAACTTCTCTCGAAGATCTCATGAAGTTCCATATGGTTGAGCCTTGAGGAGCGTCTGAGACTTTTAAGATCCTTGAGTAGTCATTGGTGTCCAAATACTTGCCTACATTATTTTGCACCATTTTTTATGGGGTTTGGAGTACATCTGTCATAATAACTTACCTCCAAAGGCCTTGTTTCTTTTAGAAAGATCTTGCAAACCTACACCCCCCACCTCCTTTCTATTTTCCATATCTTCAAGTGACACCAAAGGTATCTTTTTAGTATCCATCATATTACTTTTCCATAAGAAGTCTCTTATGAGTTTTTGTATTTGGTGGATGACAAATTTAGGGGCTTTAATAACTGAAATGTAATAATTTGGTATTGCAGAAAGGACAGATTTAATGAGTAGGATTTTACCTGATAGGGAAAGCCATCATGTTTTCCATGCAACAACTTTGTCCTTTATTCTTTCAACTATAGATTTTCAATAACTAGCTTTATTGGGTCCCATTAAAAATGGTATTCTGAGGTAGGCAGTTAGAAGTTCTTCTAGTGTAAATCCCAATATTTTTAGTATTTTTGTTGATATTATCTGATTAGTGTTGAAGATGTATACCTTTGATTTATCAAAATTTATCTTTTGGCCTGATACAGCTGTATAAAGATCCAAAGTTTGTTTGATCCTTTTATTCTTTAGTTTGTATATAAATGTTTATTTTATTTTGAAAAGTGTCATACATAATATTAAAATTATTTTATTCACTTAAAAGTATTGTTTAAAATACATATCAACTTTTTTATATTTTTTATTTGACAAACTCAACCACTACACTCAACACTCCATTATAGTTACGTCTCTCAATAAAAAAAAAGTCACATGGATATCTTAAATGCATTTGTAATAACCCACTTAACTTAATCCAAAAACTCAACTAGTTTTTTTTTTTAATATATAAAAATATTGATTTCTTATTCTTACTTATTCTTATTTATTTTTTATTCAATCACATACTCAAGTACATCTATCCAAATGAGATAGGCATCCATCCAATCGAGATGGGCATCTAACCATATGGGTTAGGCATCTATCCATACGGGACTAGGCATCTAACCATATGGGTTAGGCATCTGTCCATACGGGACAAGAGGTTTATCTATCCAATCCGGGATAGGAATCTACCCAAACAGGGTAGGCATTTATTCATAAGAATAGGATATGCTCTGGCTAGAGACTTTAGATTCATCGGGACCATCCGGGTCCTGAGCCACTCTCTAAAGACTACACTCCCCTACTAGGAGTGCACCGAGGTCGCCGTCCTTAGGAGTATTAAAATAATTACATAAACAAGCTTGAGTTTCACCTCGGAATTTGTCCTAAAGCCTTAGGAAGTCAAGCGAATCCATACGAGATTCCTTCTGAGTATGCATTGAATTAATTTTAACCTTTCAATTAGTATTTGCACCATTTGATTAAAAGACCAAGGAGCTTCAAGAACCAACTACTCACCCATAACCAAATCCTAATCCCCATCCCCGAATGCCTGAGTACAAGGGACAACTTCGTCCCTAGACTGCCTACATACCCATTTCGGCACGGGATCAAGGCGTAAAGTATGTAGTTTTGGTTTCTAAATATGGTTTAATGTAAACTATTTGGTGGGTACGCAACCCTTTCTAGGGTCAATGTCCCAGATAGTTTCTCTGTGGTTGCTACCCACAATGGTAGCTCTATAGCAAAAAGGCTCAAGGTGACATCATGCTTGTGGCCTAAAACAACTAGTTCCTATTTTCTATTAAATATGTCACCCTTAATCCATTATCATACTTTGAAAAATCATCAAGACAGATAAATTCCAAATTATCACACACCGCCAAACCCTAATGGGGTTTTCTAAGGTTTAACTGAGCAGATGTAAATTCATTTAAAAATTAATATTTTTAGATTATCGATCCAAGGGGGATTACCTGCCCCTTGGATTTTAACTTCCAAATGACCCTTATTTCTCCTCGGTGATTTAGAGGGACGATGCCATAGATGTCGTTATTGCAGCTTTATTAGGCGTTAAGTGCAGTAGTTCAACACGACGGCATTACCTGTAAGTGTGACCCAGAGGCACCATAGATACTGAACTCTGCTAATTTTTGGTTTCAACTCCTCTTGTTTAGTTATCTAACTAGGAATTTAACTTTGAATTCATGAATCCTAAAAGAAGCAATATACCAATACAATTATGAAAAAGAAACTATTATATACAAGGAGTTATCACTTGAATTTAAAAACTAAACAATGAATTTTTACGTAATTGAAAGGAACATAAACAAATCGACTACCTGGAATAGTATTTTCTCTGAAAGAAAGTTATGATAATTAAAAATTGAAAAACTTGAACTAAATACATGAAATTACTAATTTCTTGGAAACCATGATACTTTCAAAGATAACTTATGAAAATGATTTGAATTACTTGCAAGATATAATTGTTTTGGACAAACCATTACACAATAAGTATGAATCCTAGTACCGATTTGCTTGAAAGAAAATTAAATGATTGAATAGCAAGAATTTGGAAATGAATTTTAACACCTACTTGTTTGAAGTGGAAAGTACTTAATAATAATTCCAACTAATTCTTCCATATGAAGTAATACAAATTTCATCTACAAATGATAACACTACTTTAAATGTGAATCCTAATACTTGAAAGGTACTAAATTGCTTGAAATAGAATTTAAATTATCAAATAATTATACTTTGGAAATGAATTTAATACTCACTTGTTGAAGGGAAAAGGAAACAACTATTCAACAATAAGCTTCAAATTAACCTCATTATTCTTAGTTACTAGTTGTTTGAATAAAGAGATTAGACAAGAGTGTAAGCAGTTGCTAGTTAACCAAGTAAATAATACTAAGTCTCCTAATAAGCAATTCTAATCAATAAACTTCTAGTTGCTTTTGAACTAATACCTTTGCAAGATTATAAAGTGATAACTAATTACTCCTTCCACTTGAAGTAACGTTAACTTTATCGTTGGATACATTCTACAAATAATAACTTTATCAATTTCAAATACTTTGAAGGGAGCTAATGTTTGCTCCTTAAATTACCCTCAATTAGAATTGTTATTTAATTTTCTAAGTGATCACGGAGTAGGTTTCTTGAAACTCATTTGCTAAAATAATTTTGGTTTTGAATAAACTCTCTTTGCATCTTAATTAATACTATTGCCATATGAATATTTAACTACGCAATTTACCTCTAAATTTAATGTTAATTAAATTTATCCTTACTAATTACTTGTATTATTAAGTGTAACTTTTCCTTTTTACTAGTCTTATGTTTCTTTTAGCTAGAAGATAAATGATTTTAACTATTAAAAGAAGTGACTATTCACAATGCCTTATATACTCATATCTTGGAATCTAATAAAGAAATAAATCAAATCTAACATTAACTCATGTTGCTGAAATACCTAAAAGGGTTACTATGAATCTAAACACATTTACTTGCTAGGTAAATTCTTTTAACATTTGATACTTGTACTAATTGAAATATACAAAAGATAGTTTGAAGTCCAAAAATTAAAAATAAATAAATAAAGAACTTAGATATTTGAAATGTATTAAATGTCTTGGGAAAATCTACTTACTACTAGGTACAATTTGGGACTAAATAGAGACACTTGAAGAAAAAGAACCAATACTATAGAATAAGTGTATCATTGGTGAAATATCATTTTTCCCTAAAGGATTAATCACATCTTAAATTTTTCTTTAATAAACAAACTTTACTATACACTAAAGAATAAATCCCTTCTTATAAGAGTAGATTATAAATTTAATTTCAACTATATTGACATAAATAAATTTTAATTACCAAATTCTAATGAATAAATTTTAACTAAATAAACCCCTTAGTATATATACATAAAATAAATTTTAATTGTAAAGCCTAATTGTATTTTACTTTAAATAAACCCCCCCCGCTCCTCTTTTTTTTTTTCATTACTACTAACTTCAAAAAAATCAATTTTAAATTTTAACGATGTAAACAAACTATAAAAAAAATAATTCTAATAAATTAAAGTTCATTCATTCAACAATTAATAAATTATAATTTAATTCACTCAACTCGAATCAATGCAAATCAATTTAACATTAACAAGATGTTATTTATAATCAATTAGTACCAATTTTAAGACAACATATACCAATATTATTTTATATCCTAAACTTATTATAGTCAACTATATATAATATATCAATTATATTAATAATTTATTAATAACTAAATTAAAAATAAAATTGTAAAAATAACAGCAGTTATACCAATTGATATAACATGGTTGCCATGCCATAATAACTCTACATGCCTGAAACTTAAGTAACATTAATTCTTAAAAGATTTATATAAGTATTTATATTATTATTTTTTTATTGTATTTATCTATATATATTTATTTGATCTCAGTTTATAAAAAAAAAAAAAAATAAACAGAGATAGATTTAGGAATTAAATAATATATTCACTAAAAGATATAATTAATTCACATAGAACAATAAGTGAAAGAAAATAAATAAGTAAATAAATAAATTTATCTCTGATGCATTATGAGATGGGTAATAATTTTTATTTTATTTTTTAAGTTTCTCAGAGAAGTGATATTATTCAGGGAGAAAGAAAAACACATGTTCCTAGGGAGATACAAATTGTCTTGAATAGATGAACAAGTATATGTTCACAGAAAAATAAATAAATTAATTCACAGAGAGGGAGTAAAATTTATTTACAAGGAAGGAAAGATTATATTCATAGATGTTTACACAGGAACAATTTTATGCTTTATGCTCACAAAAAGAGTAAAACAAGATCTATACACAGATGAATAAATTGAATAAGAGAAGTAAGATTTATACACAGGTAATCATATGCTCACAGAAATAAGTTTATTCACATGAAAGTAATAAAAAAAATTAAAATAAAGATTTATACACAGATGATCAACATATATTCACAGAAAGATAAGTTTATTCACATGAAGATAATTACATATGGAAAATAAGATTTTTTTCACAAAGACCCTTTTTCTAGATTTTATAATTCAAGAAAGCCAAAGCAAAGATTTGATTTTTCTTTCTTTTTCTCTAAAACAGATTACATATATAAAAAGAAATATTCATATGCATTTTTTTTGAAAAAGAACTTTTATCAGTGTATTACTTTTTTTAATTTTATTTATTTATTTATAATGAAAATAGATTTTCTTTTGATTAATCTTTCTAAACAATTAAGATGAGCAATTTTTTTATATAAATGAAGATTCCAGAGAGATAAAATCTATATATAAAAAAATATAAATTTTTCACATGTAAATGAGAGAATGCAAGAGAGGAGAACCTGGAATGTCGAAGATTGATGTTGAATCCTCTCCAATCTTCTAGCTATCCTTCTTAGATACTTCCTTGTAACTTCATGAAAAATTCTTCAACCAAACTTAAAAGAAACCTACTATACAAGTGACTACCAAATTCTACTTCTACCAACAAGAACAAGAACTCTAGAAAAAAAATTTCATCCCCAAACTATGAACTCCCTTTTTGAAAGATTTGCATACATTATATAGAAAAGATGCACCAATTCCACTATCAAGATAAATTAATTGAGAATGGAGGTTCTTTTTCTAAAATTGGTTTCATGCAAAATTGATTGATCACTTGGTGGAGGAGTTACATGCAAGAATATGCAATTTGAATTTTACCTCTAGAAGCTTCTATTTCCTCCTATGACATGTGCTAAATTAACATATTGAGAAAATAAGAATTTTCAAAATTAATTTCATGCAAAATGATTGTTGTCATAGTGGGGGTTACACTTGACCATGCATTTGAAATTCAAATTTGAATTCTCCCCCAAAAATGCATTTTGTAACTCCTTTGTCATAAAAATGCCATGAATATAATCATTCTTGACATAGAATAATTTTGTAACTCCCATGTCATATATTTGCTAAATATAATATTTATTCTTTAATATTTTAAATTTTAAATTTCTTTTCGAGAATCTTCTTATTTCTCCTACACCATGTGCTCAATTAGGATATTGAGAAAATAAGCAATTTTCAAATAAATTATGACCTCATGTGTGTGTCACCACTTAAATTCCTTTTTATTTAAAAACTTCAACCTTATTTCAATTTATCTTTTCTTTCTAACATTACTCATAAAATTAATATTATAATAGTAGGAGTAGTAGTAATGATGATGATGATGATGATGATGATGATGATGATGATGATATTATTATTATTATTATTATTAACAACAAGTCATATCAAGGTCCAAAAAGAGGGTTATGACAACATCTATCTAAAAGATGTCAAGAGATACTAGTCTCAAGGCACATATGCTTAAATTATTTTTGAAAATACATAGGCACCTCAAGACTGATATCTCTCACCATCTTTTAGATAGATTTATTTAAGATAACTATCTTACTAAAATAAATTAAAAATCCCTCAAAATGAAATTTCAGTGCATCAAATTTCTATTATATTTTTTTCTCTACAAATTACACACTTAGTGCGACTACTAGAAATAAACTTCTAGATCGATAAGAAAATGCAATCAAAATACTTTAATTCAACATCATCACACCTTGCTCCTCTCTCGCTCACTTATCAAACTATAGTCAGGGAAGAAATTCATGAGTAGTTAGCTACAAAAAAATGCATTGTGCCTTGTCATGCAATTTTCATGCTCAATGGTGACCTTTTACAATTCATTTGCAAACTATTATTGTGTTTCAACCAACAAGAGGTTTTCATATTTAGGAGAAAAAAAAAACTTTTAAAAACTCCAAAAGAATGATTTCCAAAAATTAATTTTGATACTTTAATTAGTTTTTTTAATGGACTTCATGTGAGTTTCAATGATTTACATTCATTTTATTAATGTTCACCAATTCTTTTTAGTGAAGATTTATCCACAAATTTATTTTTCTACCTGATACGGGAGCACAAGAACCTCTTCAACTAAGAGCCAAGCACAATCCTAGCCTCATCCCTTTCATTTCAAAGTCTTGCACTCAACAATACTTCATGCTTGGTTGGATCTTTAAGAACCTTTCAACTACACTAGTAGACCAAGTGCCCATTGACATGTTCACCAGCTTTCAAACTTCAATCTTTTATTTTAAGTTTGAATAACCAAAATTTATATAAAAAAATATTATTTTATTAATGTCAATAGGCATTCTACAATGGTAGAAAGGGGTAGAGTGTAATGACATGATTGTGTTAATGTTAACAAAACCACTTACCTTTTAGCTCAAGTTTGACAATCATTCATGTGGATGTTGAGGAGGTCAAAAGAGATACTCTTGTGAGCTTGGTATGGATTTTAAAGGATGAGAATGAGAGGCCAAGCATGGCTCAAGTTCTCCTGATGTTACAAGGAAAGATGAATCCTGATACACAACGGGTCATGAGATCTTTACAATATCTAGTGGAATATTAGATTCTCATTGTCAATTTGTTTTTCAATGTTTTTACACCCTATACTAAAGTTAAAATGTTCAGCTCCTCTCTCAAAGGGTGCCTTCTTAGGTAAGGCTTGATTTGAGGAGGCAATGAACTTTGCATTTTCCTCCCGGGTGATTATGCATGTTAGATTCCCTAAGTGAACATATATATATATGTGTGTGTGTGTGTGTGTGTGTGTGTGTGTGTGTGTGTGTGTGTGTGTGTGTACACACACACACACACACACACATATATATATAAGCTAGCAACAAATTTGTAACCAAGCATGGAATTTTCATCATGTCAATAACAATTACTTTACTATAATATTTCCAATTAAATTGAACGTCTAGATATTTATAATTAACTTGGAATTGACAAAACAAAATAATAGTTGTTACAAAATTAACTTTATACATTTTTTTTTGTTTAAAATTATTTTACTTTTATTAGATTATAATTTTTGTCTTATTTTATTTTTATTAGATTATAATTTTTGTCTTATTTTATAATGGATCAATTTTAATTTGTATGTAAATCTTTATATTATTTTGAAAAGTGTCATGCATAATATAAAAATGTTTTTATTCACTTAAAAGTTATTGTTTAAAATACATATCAACTTTTTTATATTTTTTATTTGACAAACTCAACCACTACACTTAACAGTCTATTGTAATTATGTCTCTCAACAAAACAAAATTAGTATAGATATCTTGCATGCATCTATCTAAAAGATGTCAAGAGATATTATTCTCAAGACACATATGCTTAAATTATTTTTAAAAATGCATAGGCAACTCATGAATGATATCTCTCACTGTCTTTTAGATAGATCTATCCAAGATAACTATCCTACTAAAATAAATTAAAAATACCTAAAAATGAAATTTAAGTGCATCAAATTTCTATTATATTTTTTCTCTACAAATTACACACTCAATGCAACTACTAGAAATAAACTTGTAGATAGATAAAGAAAATGCAATCAAAATTGTTGAATTCAACATCATCACACCTTGCTCCTCTCTTGCTCACTTATAAAACTATAGTCATGGAAGAAATTCATGAGTAGTTAGCTACAAAAAAAATGCATTATGCCTTGGCATGCAATTTTCATGCTCAACCGTGACCTTTTCAAAATTCATTTGCAAACCAATATTGTGTTTCAACCAACAAGAGGTTTTCATGTTTAGGAAAAAAAAGACTTTCAAAAACCCTAAAAAGGGGCTTTTCAAAAATTGATTTTGATACAACTTTAATTACTTTTTTTAATGGAATTCATGTGAGTTTCATTGATTTACATTCATTTTATTAATGTTCACCAAATTTTTTTAATGAAGACTTGTCCACGTTTTTTTTTTTCTATCTGATACGGGAGCACAAGAACCTCTTCAACTAAGAGTGAAGAACAATCCTGACCTCATGCCTTTGATGTTAGAGTCTTGCACTTAGCAATAATTGATCCTTCGTGGGCTCTTTAAGAACCTTTCAACTACGCTAGTAGACCAAGTGTCCATTGACATGTTCACCAGCTTTCAAACTTCAATCTTTTATTTTAAGTTTGAATAATGAAAATTTATATAAAAAATATTATTTTATTAATGTCAATAGGCATTCTACAATGGTAGAAAGGGGTCGAGTGTAATGACGTGATTGTGTTAATTTTTAACAAAACCACTTACCTTTTAGCTGAAGTTTGACAATCATTCACATGCCAAAAAATTAATATTAATTTTAACATAAAATTTTGAAAATAAACACCAAATACAAACAAAGATATGTCTTCATCAAAATTATAAATTTAGATAGATGTATAAGTAAAAAATAAAAACACAAATATTTTAAGAAATTAAGCAAATAATTGATAAATTGGAGATTAAAATATTTTTTATTTTTTATATAATTATTTTGGTATTTATTATCTTATTACTGAACACTAAAATAAATCTGTAATAAAATTTAAAATAAATTATTTGACAAAAAATCTTATTTAAAATTTAAAACGATAAGTATTTCAAAAATATTACTTATTAATTTATATTTTTATTTGTTGAAGTATATAAATATTTACTATATTATTTATCAAACATAATAAAAAAATTTTAAAATAACCTTTTCAAAAAAAGATTAAGAAAAATACAATTAATATAGTTCTTTAGATTTTTTTTAAAAATAGATATATAGTTAATACTTTTAAATTAATTATAATTTGTTTAAATATAATATTATTTTAACATATACAAATTATTAAAAAATTATTATGAATTTAATATAATAATTATATCTATAAAAAATCAAATTAATATAATCAAAGCTTATTCTTATTCTTGTGGATTTAAGTGTGTGAATTTTTAATACCCAATATGTTTTATGAAACTCTATGATCCATCATCAAGGAAAGAAAGCATCTAAGAAAGCATAAATCTACTAAAATTTCTCTCCTCATATATTCTTTTCATGATGGTGGATCATCATCATATAGTTTGATTGAAACTTTGAACATTAAAATTCCACATAGTTAAATCTAGAAGAATAAACTTGAACATTATGAACTGTAGAAATCAATATATTTTCAAATTTTTTTCTTTGACAAATCCGAAATCGAAAAGTAAAATCAAATCTATCTTTATTTGTTTCTGAAATTGGACCCTTAAAAAAATAATATAACATCATATTTTTTTTCTATGTAAACATCATTTTCATATGCGAGAGAGGACAATTTATTTCGTCAAACTATCTATGTGCATGAGCATTGATGGTAGACTAAAGGTCGTTCACTCGATTCATGCAACTACTCTGCAGGGTGGGTGAGACGAAAATGAAAAATGGGCCAATCCGGAATGAAGGGAAATCATTTATTCAAAGAATCACACGAGAGTTGGTGAGTTCATGTCGCCATTGTCAAAGAGTCTTTCTTGTCTACTTAGTATAATCAATATCACGAGCCTCTGCAAATCATTTATTCAAGTTTAAAATTCACGAGACTCCAACAAAAAACTTTCACCGACTATTTGAGCTAAAGGGACGTTGACAGAGGGTTCGAAGGTTTGAGAGTGGTTGGTGCTTATCCAATACCTTGTAAGACAGAGATTGTAAGAAAATGAATGAAGTAACATGTCAACTTGAGCATGCTGAGGAAGTTCAAAACATAGGATTCGAAATATTTGTGGCCTCACAAGTCCAGATATATGTTATATTGTTTCCTTTGAACAGTTTGCCGTGAAATGGACGTTAAGGAGATGCTTGTCCGAATTCTAATGGGCGTCATGCAAGACTTGCTGCAATGGCGATTAAAGAAAACTCTGATGGACATCATATTGTGTTTACGGATTTCTTCATCTCTTCACACTAGTAAGGAATGAAATACACCATACAGATATAATTAAGTCTAAATGATATATCAATCTCAGTAAAATTTAGATTTAGATATATGTTAAGAATTAGTTGTGATTGGGTTATGAATAAGATACACGAGTATCAGAGGAGGGATTGGTCCATATCCCATCCCACCCCTTTCATCTTGATGGAGTTGGAATAGTGAAGTAAACATTTAACATTTTTGCTGTCCAATCTTTTCATAGTGTTTACTATGATCAAATTTACCATTTCTATTGAAGAAAAGCGAAGTGTTGGTGCATCTCCCATAATAGGGATCGTAGTTTAAGCCATAATGGATGAGGGTTTGAGGATGGAGAATGGAAGAGGTAAAATATTACATAGGCTCGAGTGAAATGATTGAAGAAAATAATGAGAACAACAATGTGAATATTAAAAGGCACCAAGGAAAATAAAATTAAGAAGTGTGTAGAGAAGGTATGAAGTAAAAATGCTATAATTTTATTTTAAATGGGTAAAATTTGAATGTAAGGGTTGTCTATGATGTAGATTGAAGGTTTTTTAAGATTTGTTTGAGTGACATGTTTTCGATTATATTTATGTTTTTGTTTTAAGTTTAAAGTTAAGAATTTTTTTTTCATTGTACATTCTTTTAAATATGAAAACTATGTATAAAGATTACAAAAAATTAAACATAGTTATATATATAGAGAGAGAGAGAGAGTTGTTTGACTGAGATGTTTTCAATTATATTTATGTTTTTGTTGTAAGTTTAAAGTTAAGATTTTTTTTTTTTCGTTGTACATTCTTTTAAACATGAAACCTATGTATAAAGGTTACAAAAATTTAAACGTAGTTGTGTGTGTGTGTGTGTGTGTGTGTGTGTGTGTGTGTGTGTGTGTGTGAGAGAGAGAGAGAGAGAGAGAGAGAGAGAGAGAGAGAGAGAGAGAGTATTCATCTAATATACGATTAAAATATTAAATAAAAATACAATATATTTCAAATTCATTTTACATAAATAAATGTAGATTTGATAAGAACTATCATAAGATAAAGCCTTTGCAAATACGAGAAAGGGGATAAGAGGAATGCCTTATATTTTATTGTTAGGTGGTTTTTTAGAGCAATATTAAATCAAATCATGTTACTAGACTAAAACAAGAAATTTAATGATTTGTTGAAGAGTTTAGCCAAAGATTGAGATATGTGCATCTATGTTTGCTTCCACATGCTAGTGTCTTCTATTGGCTTGGTCCTCTTTATCTCTATTATGAATATTATCTCCTACTCTTGTATCCATAAATGACTAAACTAGAGATAACTAGTTGCTATGGAATATTTATGGCTCTACTCAATAATATCCTTAGGTTGACATAACATCGAGTAGTATGAATTAGGATTTTAGTATGTGGCCCTTACTATATCTGTGGATAAATATATTTGTGAAGATGAGAGATGTGAAAATAAAAAAAGAAACCCTAGGTAGCTAGAACATGGCTCTAATTGTCTATGATTAGTAAGTGTGTGCTTTAAGTGTTAGATAAGTGCTAGTTAGTTTCATTTCAATCTAGCTACTATAATAATTATTCATGTGCATAATTTGATAGTTGAAGGAAAATTATAGCTTATGATAGGAAAATTTAAGTAAATGGAAAAGAAATATGTAAGTTTGAATTTGTGGGATATGTATGAGCATGATCCTATTTGAGAAAAAAATTATGACATACATTACTGTCATAAGTGAGAAAAAAATTGTGAATACTGATAGAATATAATTTCTATTTTATAAGAGTTCATGTCCATATAAATATAAAAAAAAATTAAAATAATTCACAATATACTCAAAGCAATCAATATTATACTTATTATAAACTTGTGTTGAAACATATACCAAATTTAAAAAGAAAAAGTGCTAAAAGAACTTCTAGCAATAAATTTAAATATTTCTACAATAAAATATATATTTCTATCTCCTAGTTCCACACATCATATTGTATACCTATTGAATTGGTTTGTTGAGTTCAACACACTCTCATAATCTACCCCTAGATGTTTAATGTATAATGGTTTTTATTAAATGATACATTTGTAGTGGAAATGATAGGTACTTTGATATTTTCTTCAATCAATTCAAATAATACTTGTTAGCGGGATATAGAAGGTTGTGGGCACCATAATGTACAATTAGAAATAATGATATTTTTTTAATCTACAAGTCTTGATAGTTGTGATGATAATGAACAAGGATGTTTTAAATATGTTGGTTTTAAGATTACACGAAGAGTTGGATATGCAAGAAAAGTTCTTAAATATCCTATCATACCATGTGTGAGGCTAAATAATGGAGGTCCTAGAAATGGAGAAGAAAATAATGCTATAAATACTAAAAAAGATCATCCTTGGACTCAGTTGATAAATTATAAAAGCATTTTTTATGAAAGTGTTTCTTTTCTATAGGCCATTTGGCCTTTGGATGTTCTTAGAGTTCTCGAAAGATCATTTCCTTTTGGTGGACTAATTCTCTACCCAAACATCTTAGCATGTTTCTAGATGACACTAGTGGTTTAAAGGTTTCAGAATCCTCGTCTCCTTCTTCGATCTCCTCTAAACCCAATACTACCCCTTCTGATCAAGTTGCCAACATGGTTAAGAATCCTTCTATTGTTTCCTATGTTTCTTCTTGTTCTTCTAGTTCTAAATCTCCTACTAATGCCACTACTTCTCAACCTATTGATCTACAGTAAAACATTGCTAGTTCCCCACCTATTGGTGTTATCGATAGGGTTCCTTCTTAACATTCTCCTAGATATTCAAATTCTAATGACTTCTCAAGTTGGATAGTAATTCATACAAAGGAACGAAACATAAATATTCTCAAGATTGATTCAAACATTGTTCAATCCTAATCTTGGTTACCTCTTGGGTAACTCGTAATTTTATTATAGTTATTCTTTGTTTTGGTTTTCTTTGTGTTATTCATTGTAAAAGGTTTTGGGCCTTCTAAAAAAAAATTCGTTTGTTATTGCCCACCGACCTTCTCTATTTACTGAACTGCTCAAACTGGGACTTTAGAAGAAGTGTGTTAGAATCTTCATCCTTGTAATATTTGAGGACTAATTAATCAATCTAAAAAAACGTGTTGGATTATAAAGTGGAAGAAAGAATATATGAAAGAATATATGTGCAGTGTCACAAATTGTAACCCCTAAAAATTTCACACTCTATTTTAGGTCCTTGCTTTAGCCTACTTCCTTTTAGGTCATTTTCAACATATTTTGGCATTATCTCATCCAAACAATCATCATATGTGTTGGAAATTTGGAGGAATTGATTATGTGTTGCATTGATATTTTTCCATTGATGCTAACACCAGTTGTTTTAGTTATTTATCGATTTTTGTTTGGTTCTAGTAGAGTCGTTGGCTTATGATATTGATCTAGTGTATGCTCTGGTATGCTTTGATTTGTGGAATTGATTTGGATCTGTCATTCATGCTATTCAGATGTGTATCACAATCAGTTGGTTTAGGATTTGATGACTCGGATACTATCATTTGTTCTAGTAAGCCTTTTGGTCATCGGTAAGGGTTTTACCGATAGAGCTTTGTTGAAGATTTTTTGATGCACATGATAAGTGGTGTTGGTGAAGCTGCTAGATGGCTTTCAGGATGCTATTAGTTATCTTATTCATGGTCTTGTTGATTGGTGGTGTTGGATTTGGTTTATGGTGACCTATTTTGGGTTCGGCGCTATCTAGGTTATGAACCGGCTTATGTAACGTGTTGATGGGTGATCCCGATCCATTACCGGATGGATTCATTGATTAGATTATGTTATTTCGATCTTAGGATGACTTGGTTGATCATTGGATTGCGAGTTTATGCTATGAATTTATCGTATTATCTTTTAGGTGGTTGACCTAATTATTTAGGTCCCGGGTTGGTATATATATGATGTAAGATCTCTTTGTAAATCATGGGATTATGGTTATGGGATGGTTATGTGGTTACCTTTGTGCGAATACTATTGTAATCATATGCAGGAGTTTTGGTCGATCATAGGTGATCGAATTGGGTTGGTAAGAGAAGTTTAAGACCTCTGGTACTGAGCTTAACCGAAACTGTACGCAGGCATAGGAGATGTTATCTTTGCAGTTCACTCTTCTTTTTAGATTGTAGTCTGGATTTATTTTGTAGTCAGTGATGCTCCTTTTGTGATGAGAACTACGCTCTAGGTTGTTGGCCTTCCTACATGTGCAAGCCCCTCATTTTGTAATCACATACTTACTGCAAAAGTATTATCTAACTGTGGGTAGGCTTCCCATCATGGTTTTTCCCTTTACCGGTTTTTCCATGTACAAATCTTGGTGTCATGTGTTCTAGATGGATGGTAACTATTCTATGCTTTATGTTTATGCTTAGTTGCTATATCAACTTTTTCGGTATTTGGTTTATGCATTCCGGTATTGGGTTTATGTGTTCTGGTAATAAGGATTTGGATGCTTAAAGTTATGAAATATGTTGAGAACTGATTCACCACCCCGCTCTCAGTTGTCCTCTAGTTATCTGAGTTGTCTAACAATTGGTATCATAGTTTGGTCCTCTGTGCATAAGCTTAACCGCTTGAGGAAGATCCTATGGGGTCTAATAGTTTAAGTTCATCAAATACATCTACAGCTATTTTCCGGAGAGAAATTCCTAGGCTTGATGGAACAAATTATAGGGTATGGAAGATTCGGATGGAGACTCATCTGAGATGTCTTGGAAATTAAATTTTGGAGATCACTGAGAAAGGTGTTACCCCTTTTAATCCAGCATCTGGAAACCCTCCTCTAGCAGGCCTGGATAAGGAGCTTGAGAATGATTGTAGAGCTAGAGAAGCCCTTTTGTGTGCACTTTTTGATCAGCAAATAATGGGACTAACTGAAAAATCAACTGCAAAGGCTATATGGGACAAATTGGAGACTTTGAATGAAGGTGACCCTACTATTAAAATTACTAAACTTGATGGTTACCGAGTGAGGTATGAAAACCTGAAGATGGAAAATAATGAAAGGATTACTGCTTTTATGGAGAGAGTTAATGAGATTGTTTTGGGAATTCAATGTTGTGGTGGATCTCTGAGTGAAGATGAAATACTTTCTAAAGTACCAAGAGCATTGCCACTAGCTTATAAGATGAAGGCTACTACAATTAATGAGTTGATAACTATGGCAAACACCTCTGTTAATAGGGATACCTTGGTTGGGAAGTTATCTGCTTTTCAACTTGAGGAATTCAGACCTTTTGGAGTTGTAAAATCTAAAACTATTTTTCATGCATCTACATCGTCTACTGGCAAGAGTGATGGGAAAGCTTGATATGCGAAGGAACTAGAGGATATAAAGAAAGAACATGAAGATTTTGAGAAACTTGAAGCCTTATTTGCTAGAAGAGTACCTAAATGACCAACAGGAAGTAACTATGAAGGAAAATCACCTTTTAAATATTTTTGCATGTAATAAGATAGGTCATTTTGCATCTAGATGTCCTGAAAGGAATTCAAAATTTGAAGAAAGAGCTAGAAGATCTTTTAGGCCTAACCATGATTATCAAAACAAGCATAAGTACAGGAGGAACAAAGACAAATCATGCTACTTTGTTGGCACCAAATGGAAAGAGTTATATTTCAGCACATGGAACTTTTCAAATTTATTGAAAAATATATATTTATAAAAATAGTAAAAAATACATCCATGTGCACTTATGTTTCAAGTTATCAATATACACCAAAAAAAATGAAAAAAAAAAGGTAAAATTTACTATATAAAGTGTGATGTCTTGTGTAACTTCAATTTCAGCATTTTATCGGCAACTAAATTATAGTGTTTACTTTATGAAAAACTATGTTCAAATAATTTTCCATTTTTTTTTTAAATTACAAACATAAAATACACCAAAAAAATATACATTTTATTGGTTTACATCATTTCAAAATTCAAAACATATATTTCACTTTCTATTGATTCAAAACACATATAACGTTGAATTCAAAAAAAGTTGAATCAACATTGGCCATTTTCTTTATAAAAGCGTGACATAACTTTGTACTTTTACCCATAATCTCAAGCATGCAAATTATGTGGACACAACAAAAAACAAATTAACAATAGCGAGAAAAGAAACATCTTTATTGATAAAATTATGATGTAGTTCACAATTATTTACTTTTTTTAATTTCAACGTTCTACAACTCCTGGTTCTGGTTTTCACTCTAAGCGGCAAGACTTTACTTTTCCACCCAATGTCAACCACTTCCAATTGATATCCTCTTCTCTATCTTAGAACAACTCTTTGTTCTCCTAATGCTTCCTATTCAATTCCCCACAACAATGTCTTGATCATCTTTCAACTAAAATCTTAGCATTTTGTATACCATGGTGGAAGCCCAATGGTCGATAGGGTGCCCCAACCATCGCACTCCACAAGAAACATCACCAAAACCACTATCGATGAGAAAAGTCCATTTTGGTGAGAGTCATCTTCAGCCTCATCAACATGATAGTCAATGGTGTAGGCCTAGTCTAATGGACCAAGGAAAGCACATTGAGGAGACATGACTCTGTTAGAGTGAGACTTTTCAAGTCTCTTTCATCTCACAATGAAGAGAGCTGACAAAAAAAAAAAAACCATTGGTGAGAGTCTTCTCAAGTTTTCTCGATCTTCAATGAGGATGAGGAAAAGAGTGTCACACATGTCCATCAACATGACAAAAAAGATTTGATGAAAAAAAATTAAAGTCTCCTCGATGTCACAAGAGCATATGCCAAAGTGACATGGCCCCACCAAAAAGGGGTTGCACACAATCAAGAACACATCAAAGAGATATGAACTTATCAAGAAGAAGTTCCCCAAGTTTCTTCAATGAAACAATGTTCCCAAACAAAGAGAGATCCAATGAATTCATTCATGAGAAAACATTTTTCCATGAAGTGATGTAAGATGTCTCCTCGATCCATACAAATCACACCGATAGAACACAATCTAAAGCTTGTCAGAGAGACCTACCAATGTCGGTATGAGAGTTCTTGTGTCCCCTCGATACTTTGGTGAGATAGAATTGATAAGACAAGTCTCGATCAATTAGAGACTTCTTGAAGTCTCTTCGATCCAACTAGATCAAACCAACTCAATTCCAAAAACACAAAAATCTAAACCAAGTAATATTGAGATCAAACCCAAACTAAAACAAAAATGTTGTAAATGAGAGAAACTTATGCCCAACTGATGCAGATTGCTCTGAGCTTGAGATGCCCCTACATCAGACACCCTAGGTAGGAAAATGTTACATGAGGGAAACTCATGAACGTTAAGGCCAATCTGGAATTGAAATTCCAAAGTAAGCCAGTCCATTTGCCTTCAACTAGGATGCTTCTAGGACTAATTTTATTTTCCATTGAACCAGGTACTCAAGGTATTCCTTCCCATAGGTCTTATTGGTAACCTCGATATCTATGATTTCATCCACCTCTTCAGATTGCTTCTCAGGTAGTTGGTCCACCCACACTACTATATCAGGTGTATCTATAGGCAAATGTGTCTGAGCACTAGTCTCTCCCTCATAATGTTTGTATAGATCACTAACATTGAAGATAGGAGAGATATCTATGTTCTCTGGAAGGTCAACTTCATAGACATTGGTTGAAAAATTCCTTAAGATCTTGCAAGGAACAATTTTCATCCATTTCAATTTATTACTGGTCCCCTATAGAAACCTTTCCTTCCTCAAATGAACCCAAGCTAACTCACCAATCTGAAATTCCTACTCTCTCATGTGCTAGTCAGCATATTTATTGTACTTAGCAGTACTCTTTTCCAATTGTTCCTTCACATTCATATTCAAAACCCTAATATACTCTACAAAGTCCTTTGCCACTAATTTGACCTCGCCAAATTTGCATGATATTTGAGTTCATCCACACTCCTTGGGCTATAACCATACACAATGTTAAATGGACTCTTCCCTACACTCCTATTAATTGAATTGTTGTAGAAAAACTCTTCTTGTGCCAATGTCGAATCCAAGTAATTTGGTCTATCACCAGTCAAACATCTCAATAGATTACCCAAACTCTTGTTGATAACCTCAGTTTTACCATCAGTTTGTGAATGGTACATTGAACTTAAACCCAACAAGGTGTCTAAACGTTTCCACAAGGTATGCCATAAATGGCCAACAAACTTTGTATCATGGTAAAATATAATACTTTTAGGCAAACCATGTAATTGAACTACTTCTTTAAAAAAAATTACAATATGGGAAGCATCACTAGTCTTCCAACACGGAATAAAATGAGCCATTTTGGAAAATCTATCAATAACAAAAAAAAAAATGAATTATTACCTCACTGAGTTTGAGGCAACCCCAAAATAAAATCCATGCTAATTTGTTTCCATGGTCTATTCGAAATTGGTAATGGCTAATACAGTCCTGTTTTTTGCTTCATTCCCTTTGCATGCTGACATACTCTATATCCTTGTACCATCTTCCTGACTTCAACAATCATTCCTAGCCAATAATAACTCTCATTTAGCTAAGCTATTATCTTATCAGTTCCAAAGTGTCCAACCAATCCACCGCTATGTTTTTCTCTTATGAAATTATGCCTCATAGAGCCTTGGGGTATACATAACCTCTTCCCTTTGAAAAACAAGTTCTCTTGAATAAAGTACTCTAGCCATGGAGTTTGGTCCACTCCCATTGGATTCTTGCATGCTAAGCATGCCTCCTTAAAATATAGATCTTGTTCATACAAATCACCCAAAGAATCAAATCCAACAACACTCACCTTTAGCTCATCCAATAGAAAACTCCTTCTACTTAGTGCATTAGCCATTCTATTGGATTTACCACTTCTATATTTCAAAACAAAAGAATAACTTTCCAAAAATTCAACCCATTTCAAATGCTTCTGATTCAACTTACCTTGGCTATTAATGAACTAAAAATATTGATGATCTACATATATAGTACAAATTCCTTTGGCAACAAATAATGCCTCCACTTCTTAAGTGCTTGCACAATTGCATAAAACTCCTAATCATAAACTGAATATTTCCTCTTTTCTTCATTCAACTTTTCACTAAAGTATGCTATCAGCCTTCCCTCTTGACTAAGAACTCCTCCTATTATTGTTCCACTTGCATCACAATCAACCTTGAAAACTTTTCCAAAGTGTAGTAGCACCAACATTGGCTGCAACTATCCACTTGAATTCCTTTCTTACTGTCTTCATTGTTTCAGTTATGGGAGCACAAATTCCACTAAAATTTCTTATGAACTTCCTATAGAAGCTCGCCAACCCATGAAAACTACAGGCTTCAAACGTACTCCTCGCTGAAGGCCATTCAACAATATACCCTTTACTTTCTCAAGGTTCATTTTTAACCCTTTTTCTGAAACTACAAATCCCAAATAAACCAATGGATATTTCGAAGAGATTGTTTGTGTTTTTATTTCAGTATTGAGTCTTAGGTTGAAATTTTATTAGGTTAAATATTAAGTTAAATTAGTTAGGGTATTATTCTGACATCATTCTTATGATGTTAGAACTATGCATTTAATAGAACTTTACTGACAGACATTAAGAACCATTCAATTTCACCAATAGACCAAAGATCCATTAAATTCAAAATATTTGTTAATTTTCCCGATCTATCTATATAACGCAACAGCAAACCTGTGGGTAATTATAGGGTTTTGTTTCAAGCGAGTTTGAGGTTTTCTCGAAATGGCCACAAATAGTCTGTCTGCGTGGTATTTCTTCCTTTCAGTTCTCTATATGCTTACTCTACCTTACAATTGTCATCCCCTTACAGTTGGTGGAGACAGCATCGCTTTGGGAGCTTCTCTCACTGGAAATCAGAGCATAGTTTCAAAGAACGGCACCTTCGAATTGGGATTCTTTTGTCCAAACGGAACAAATAACTGGTACATCGGCATCTGGTATGCCCAAATGTCTAACAAGACTATCGTTTGGGTGGCTAATAGAGAGACTCCCATCAGAAACAAGCCAGGCGTTTTGAATCTAACAACTGATGGCTATCTCAAACTGTATGATTCAGATGGGCGATCAATATGGTCAACAAGAAAGAACCAGAAAGCTATAGCCTCCAAAGCTATGATATTGGATTCTGGTAGTTTTGTTATGTTG
This sequence comes from Cryptomeria japonica, assembly GCF_030272615.1. Classification (NCBI taxonomy): domain Eukaryota; kingdom Viridiplantae; phylum Streptophyta; class Pinopsida; order Cupressales; family Cupressaceae; genus Cryptomeria; species Cryptomeria japonica. The sequence continues at coordinate 668,771,662 of NC_081411.1, read as the reverse complement.
GGCGCAAACAACATTTCTGAAATTGTGTGGGAGAGTTTCTTGTATCCAGCAGACACATGGTTGTCGGGAATGAAGATGTGGAAAGGCATGAAGCTAACATCTTGGAAGAGTTCGTTGGATCCAGCACCTGGGCCCTTCTCTTTAGAAATGGATCCAGCCCCAAGCAAGACGTAGTTTTTGCTGGTGTATAAGGACAATATTACTTACTGGAGCACCGAAGAGTGGGTTGTTGACCATTTCAGTGGTATGCCAGATATGTTGAATAATTTCGCATCCGAAACTTTTAGATTACCCTTTGTAAAGATTTCTCCCACAAAGATGTACTTCACGTATATTCAAATATCAAAATTTGATATTGTGCAGCGTCTAGTCCTGTACAAAACTGGAGATGTACGATCTTTCTATCGTTATAATAGCAGCTGGATTAACATCTGGTCTGTGCCAAAAGACCTGTGCTTTGTTTATGATATATGTGGGGCTTATGGAGCATGCAACAGAAACAATCTTCAATTTTGCAGCTGTCTCGAGGGCTTCAAACCCAAAGATAAGCACGCCTGGTTTTTACAAGATTGGTGGTCAAGCGGATGCCTTCGTAGTAGCCCTCTCTACTGCTCTCCCATTAACAGCACAACCGATGGTTTCTTGCAAAAGAACGACATATCCTTAGCTAAGGAAAAAGCAGTTTCATATTCCCAATACCCAACTCTACCAACATGCAGATCTGCATGTCTGGAAAATTGCTCCTGCAAAGCCTTCGATCTCACTAACTCTACTCCTCCCATCTGTAGAATGTGGTTTGGGGATCTGTTCAATGTTCGCGTTGCATCAAACAGCCAACCCGTCTTCCTTCGCATGGCTGCGTCTGAGTTGCAACAATCCATTTCCAATGGAGGAAGTAACCAAGGTCGTGTCCTTTCAATTTCACTTCCTGTCAGCACTGCTTTCATCCTTGTTTTGGCTTTCCTTGTTATAATATTTCTTCTGAGGAGGCATGGAATGCTGGGCAAGGGAGGAGATATGGAAGGTCATGAGCTGCTGTCTGCTTCGCTGAGAACATTCACTTACAAGGAGCTGCGAATTGCAACCAACAATTTCAGAGATAAGTTAGGGAAAGGAGCATTTGGCTCTGTCTTCAAAGGATCTCTCCCAGACGATACGCTTGTAGCAGTTAAAAAATTAAGAGGGCTCTAAACAGGTAGAAAAACAGTTTCGTGCAGAAATAAGCACGATTGGAAACATACAACATGTCAATTTGGTCCAGCTTTGCGGATTTTGCATAGAAGGATCACAAACGCTGCTAGTTTACGAGTACATGCCCAACGGATCTCTCAATTCATTTCTCTTCGCTGGATCACAAAAGTTGTTGGAGTGGAAGACAAGATTCAAGATCGCTCTAGGCACTGCACGAGCTTTAGTTTATCTCCACGAGGAATGCAGAGATCAAATCATCCACTCCGATATAAAGCCCGAGAACATTTTGCTGGATAGCGATTTCACCGCAAAGATAGCTGATTTTGGCCTGGCAAAGTTAGTGGGAAGAGATTTCAGCAGGGTTTTGACAAGCATGAGAGGAACTCGAGGTTACATTGCTCCCGAGTGGCTCGCTGGCTTAGCAATTACTTCCAAGGCAGACGTGTATAGCTTCGGCATGATGGTGCTGGAGATAATATCGGGTCGAAGAAATGTGGACATGAGCGTGAAGGAACAGACTAAGCAGTACTTTCCTTCGTGGGCTGCAACTCAAATTCAAAATGGAGACATGATGAGTATTGTGGACGAAAGAATTGCAGAGCATGCGGATGTTGAGGAGGTGAGAAGAGCTACACTTGCAAGCTTGGTATGCATTGCAAAGGATGAGAATGAGAGGCCAAGCATGGCTCAAGTTCTACTGATTCTCCATGGCAAGATGGATGCTGATACACAAGTAGTCATGAGATCTCTGCAGTATCTAGTTAACCTCTATTAGGTTCCTGTTGTCAATCTATTTTTTAATGTTTTACGCTCTATATTACAGTTAAAATGTTTAGCTCCTCTTGGCTGGGTGCCTTTCCGGTTATGCTTGATTTGGGTAGGGAATAAACTTCTTTTCTCTCCAGGTGATTATGTAAGTTATATGACATAGAAAACTTCATTATAAATATAGAAGCTTACAATAAATTTGTAACGATCAGTTCTGCAGGCTAATTTTATATAAAGAACTGTACCATAAATGTTGAATGTGGATCAACTAAATTTTCCAAATAGCGATTAGTTAGTCTATATGGTTAAGCTATAGGGTGGTCGGTTTGTTTTTTCCCTCTATTGTGATGCCTTCTCTATTGTGACCCTAATAACCTAGTTCCATGTTCTAGTTATGCATTCATGTTTTAATATGTTCTATGAGAGTGACCATAATTTAAGGTGTGCTTGCAGTTCTATCGTAGATATAATGTTGTCAAATGGATTGGGTTGCAAGAGATATGTTTAGAACATAGAGTGGACAGCGTTGAGATTATTTGATTATGTGATGTTTTGGTTTTAGATGGGAGTGGATTAGTGTGGTTCGTGACTGTGGATCATTCTTCTTTTGTAGCCTATGTGTTATGTTATCCAGAGTTTGAAAATATGCTTGAAATTAGTGTGGCCATCTATATTGTATATCAAAAGTATTTAACAATTTATTGAATATATTTGATCTGGAAGTTCAATTTATGGTGATGATATTACAATGACAATTCAACATGTTAGATTTATGAGGATGATACCATTTAGTGGTTTATATTGTGATGCTTAGTCTCCATTGATGATGATTTATATTGCATATTCTTATAATTAAATTTGATTCGATGGATAATGATGAGATGTGTTTATTGTTCCTTAGATGTAATTCATTTGATGAAGTTCATGATATTATCTTATGTTATGATTGTAGTCACATAAATCTGTCCATTTTAATTAAATGAAGATCTGCTATTTATTTGATTAAAAACCCACTAGCCATCAGTTAATTAAATTAATATTCAATTAATTCATCTTCAAAAATTCTCCTATTAATTAAATAAATTATTCAATTTATTTTAATTAATTCATTTTAGTTAAACTAAAATCACAATCAATTAAATGAATAAATTCTATTTATTTCATTTAATCCCCTTTCCTCTTTTAAATAAATTAAATAAAACATTTATTTAAATCATTAAATCCACCCCCCTCCCCCCACTTGCATTTTCCTAAAAATGCAACTTGCACTTATTTGTTGAAATAAATGAATTTTATTTTAAATAAAAATCCTATTCTCCCTCATCCACCAAACCCACTTGCAATCCTAATCCCCTTCTGGATTCTTCTAACCCCTTCCTAATTAGCCTAATCCATCCCCTAAATATTGTCATATTCCTAAGCAACTTGGAGTCACTTCTTAAAGACTTCAAAGTCTTTGAAAAGTATTAAATGCTTTGTGTGTTCAACATTTTAACCTCTAAAGTCTTCCAAACCACTAATGGCTCTTACATGACCATTAATGGCTCTTACATAACCATTTATGGTTAAATCCACTTGCACCCATGGTTAGGGACTTTGACCCCTAAACTCAACCCTCATGTAACCCGGTGTCTCTTCAAGCATTTATTGCTTTGACCATGGTTATCCCTTTAACCTTTGCACAAGAGTTTATCCATTGGATAAAAGCATTATTCTTTGGATAATGAATTTATTCACTCAACCCAACCTTAACCTTAACTCCCAAGTTAACCCTCAGGTCATGTCAAGCATTTAATGTGTATTCCCTCTCCTCTCAACCCATCTCATGTTGACACTTGTCAACATAGGATTGGGTTGAAAGTCCTCACATGGATTGAATACTATTCAATTCTGACCCTTGTTGAGATTACTCGATCTCAACCATCCATTGCTCCATTTTACCTATAAATAGAGCTCACATTCCTCATTTTCAAATCCTCTAGCATTTAGCATTCATAGTCATAATCTTGAAAACTTGTATGCATTTACATTATAGTAAATTTTAGAGAAAGAGCATTTAGCATAAATAACGTATATTGTCATTTTGGACTAAAATAAATCTTAGTTCATTTCATAGCATATCTAATTAGTTTTGTTCACATTTGCATATCATTTTGAGAACAATCATTTGTCAATCTTGAACCTCCATAAGGCATCAATAGTGTAAAAAACTGTTGAGAGCTACACTAATTTGGAACTTAGAGAGGAGAGGAACAAGGGAGAAGGAGTTACGAGCATGGTAGAAGGCATTTGGAGCTTGTTGTGTTTGCTTTCATAGTTAAAAATTTCATCATGTTTTTAGTGTCTCTCTTGATATGCCTGCTTAGACTAGTTTTTGGTTGATTAACACTAACATTTATCTTTGTTTCTTGTGATCTTATGTGTTATACGACCACAAGTTTTAGTATAATATCCTTCCCTTTTGCAGAGCATCATTTGGTGAACCCGACGTGAATCAAAGAGCAACGTTTTTTGAAAAAAACTAACTTGTTTGACTATTTTGCTTGACACACAAGTCGTGCTTCGGCACTTTTGTTCGCACTTTAGCACTATCGTTATTTGATCTTCTAGTGCTTTTGTTTCTACAATAGCACTATTGTCCAAAAATTAGTGTTGTTGTCTATAGTCTAGCGTTGTTGTCCCTTAATTAGCGTTTTTGTTCCTGTATTAGCGCGTTTGTCTTTCGGTCTACATATTTTCTTTTGGCGCTTTTGTACTTAGTTTCGTGCTTTTGTGTTAAGTAGCGCTTTTGTTCTCACATAGAGTAGCGCTATTGTAATAGAGAATTGTAAAAACATACCTTGTAACCAAAAATCACAATTTAGGCTTGTGGAAACCCACTTAGATTGCATTTTATTTTTTTAACTGGTTTAATTATTTGTGCAGGGTGGAGGACGTTAGAGTAGAAAGTAATTGCATTTATTTCGTTAAATTTTCTTTTCAAAGTTGGATAAAATGAATTCATCTTCTTTTTTGGCTTAAATATTAAACTTGCACTTCATTTTTGGGTTATTAAAAAGAAGCACACCTTTTATTTGGGTTTAAAACAAACTTTATTTGTCAAAGTTAAAAAGAACAACAAACTCAAAATCCCACAAATTTACTTTCATTGCAAGTTAGGAAACACTTTATTTTGGTGCTTAAAACAAAACAAATCTCATTTCTTACATCAAACTTAAGGAAACTCACAATCAACATGTCAATTTTTGTGCAAGTAAAAAAAGAACAATCAACTTGTCAACATTTTCAAGTTTCAAAGCAATTTACTTCATGCATACGTATTTCAAATTTAGTTGACCAAGATTTCAATTTCCTAGTTTACTCAACATATTGCCTTTGAAGTTAAAAAGAACACCATGGTTGTTGGAGCAACATCTCCAAATAGTTAGATCACCATTGCAATGACAAGGTAAAAAGAACAAATGTATTTTGTGTTTGGCACACTTGTGCAAAAGAGTTTGTCGAGTGGTCCTACTTCTAACACACACTATCCTCTCCCTTGGCTTTCATGGTCCTAGGTGCAAGAGAAAAGTGTTAGTAACACTCAAATTTTATCTTTTTAAGAGAGGCCTGCCAAGAGACACATCACTCTTGGGAACGACCTCACATGGTAAATCCTTTGAGCCCCTATAAAAATCAAGTGAGAGCGAAAGTTATAGCCTTGGGTATAGTTGTTCCTACAGTGTAACTTGCCGAAAGGACAAATGGGCCCCACCACAAGTTACAAGGTTCTTAAGTGAGTCACTGCAGAATGAACTTATGTCCAAAAACATCAAAAATTACTAAAAACCTTGAAGTAGTAGCCCACCCATTCTATTGATTGAGGATATTTGTGATAAATTTAGTGCAAGAGCATAGAAGGTTTTGCTCCCAAGGTACTCACCATACATATTTCCTTGAGTAGAAACATAGCTTTTTGAAAGGTTACTTATAGCTCGATAAAAGTGGTGACTCCCTCATCATAGGGATCATCTATTTGTTATGCTCATGCAAGACTTAGTATATCACATCCTTACTTGCCATGACGGGATTCATAAGGTATGTAGTACCAAAGTTGAAGAAATATCAAGATGTGGGCTGAAATTATCACAACTAGCCATTTGACATTAAGGATAAAGAGTGTTTGAAGTGTTTTTTGTTTTGAGTCAAGACCAGTGCAAATTGAGCCGACTTCAGGCTTTGGAAACACCTAAAATACATTTGAAGGAAAGGGTCATCAAAATTTCAAAGGATTGGGTTGATCTAGACCCACACCTATTTGTACCATTTGAGGCAACATTCTTGTGTTTGTGTGCTTGCTTTGTTTTCTTGTCAAAAAAAATCAAAACTTAGTTCCAAAAACAAGTACTCATCCAACATAAACACTTTCAAAATACCAACAAAAAAATCAAAACAAAGAGCAACAACAAAAGCATCACACTATACGACCATTCTTCACATCTTAAGAAACAAGAATCTTCATCAACTTATCAACTTGAAGAAAAGACCATTGAGCTCAAAGGCTTTTATCAAAAGGAGGAAATTCTTCTATCTTAATAGGCAAATTTTTGTCTCTCATAGAACCTTCTTACGTCACATGTGTCTATATCTTCAAGGGAAATCAAATGAGTTTGATCAAGCGTCATTATACCACAGAGCTTTTAATCAATATAGAGCTTTGACTTATCATCAAAATAAGGGAGGCAAGATCAATCCTGCCTTCTTTCCAGACATTTGTATCACATATAACTCAGTTACGGTAGAACCACCAACCCCTGAACAAGAAGAGAAAGAGTTTGTTCCTTTTGTAACACAAAGTTTTTATTGAAGTACATTTCATCCATTTCCCACATTCACACATCTCAACCAATCCATTTCAACTCTCAAAACATCAAGAGGTTTTTGTCCTAAGTTCTATTTCAATATTGTTTGAATCAAACACAACATATCACTTTTTATAGTGTCTCTACATCTAGGATAAACTCATCCTAAGAGGCATTTCTACACAGGTTAAAACTGGTCTATGAGTGAATCCTCTCATTACTAGGTAGTTGGGTCTGTAACACATCTCAGATCTCTCTAAACCTTATCACATCAAACATTGTCAATCAAACACAACAAGCAATTCAAGAACGAACTTTGGTAACATCTACCTTTAGTGCTAGAGATCCATATGCAAACACCCCACCAATCATCAATCTTTCATTCCATCACCAACTCATCATCATTTTCATCAAACTTCAACAAAAACTTATAAACAAAATGGCTCAAACCAGATCAAGGTCTAGACAAGAAATTGAAGAGGAAGAGGAGGAAAATATCAATGAATTCCAAGAACCCCTTGGAGGAAACGCAAATGATGAAAATCTAAGTACTCCTACTCCTGCGGAAATAGAAAGGGAACAACACGACCCTCTCTTTAATAGACTTGTTGATGAAATACTGAGGAGCAATGTTGATGCTCACTTTTTAAGACTTGCTCAAGAGGGGGCTAAACTACCCTCTGACTTTGATGTTGCACAACTAAGACAAGCATCAAAATGCCAAAGTCGTAATGAGGATGAAAGAGGTCGAGATCACATCAGATATAACCTTCATCAAGGTAATCCCCCACCTCCTCCTCTTCCAAATGAAATAGTCATGTTGCGGCAACAAGTCAAAAATCTCGCCCAACAACTTCATAGTGGTGTAAAAACTAATCAATTTTCACTCAATGACATTTGTCCCTACCCTTTGATAGGAATCTTCATATGCCACCTTTTCCATGAGGGTTTCAAACACCCAAGTTTGAAAAGTACCAAGGAAAAGGAGACCCTTGTGATCATGTTAGAGAATTCCATTCAGCTTGCCTCGAAGTGGCATACGAGGACACATACCTAATGCGACTCTTTCCCCAAAGTTTGGGAGGAACAACCACACCATGGTTTTCCCGACTACCAAGTGGCATTAGGACCTTCAAAGAACTAGTCCAGAAGTTCCTACCACATTACTCACACAACATTGAATGTGATATCACCATGGCTGATATATGTAAAACCAAGCAAAAACCAGACGAACTATTTTCAGTCTTTCTGCAACGATGGTGTCAAATGTCTAGCAGACGTTCTCTTCAGAAACCTGAACAAGAACTAGTGGAAATATTTATTTCCAACTTAAACGACGAAGTGAAATTTCACCTAGACATAAAAGACACAGACTCTTTCAATGACATGATCACTGGAAAGGTTTAAAATGCGAATGGGCTCTCATCAAAAAAGGGCTTATCAAAATATACAATGAGCCAAAGGATGGCCCTCGCTCGCGCTTCAATAGTGACAAGCCTAACTTCTGGAACAAAAACAAAAACGTCGTCAATGATGGGGTTGTGGATGCAAGAACTATCAAAAGTGCACAACCTGTGGTCCAATTTGTAGGACAGAACCCCCCACCCAAGAATAACACAGTTGCTCCTCCAAATCAAGGACGCAATATATCTCAAGAGGAACCCAGACAGCGTCAGCAAAATTTTAAACCAAAACGAACATACACTCCCTTAGGAGAACCTATTGAAACGGTGTTACGTCAATTGGTTTCTCAAAATCTGGTGACCTTACCCAAAACATCAAATTACGAACCTCAAGTCAAACCTTCATGGTGGAGGGATATTGAACATTGCGATTTCCATCAGGGAAAGGGCATAAGACAAGCAATTGTCACAGATTGAAAGATCTTATTCAGGATCTTATTGACCAAGGTGAAATCAAAATCGAAGGACATGACCCAAAAACAACAAACAATGATCATCTCATGTTCAAAAATCCACTTCCATCACAAGATCAAAGGGGTCCTTCCACTTCAGGGAGAAACACAGATACCACTGATTATACACAAGCCGCGTATAATTACATTGTTAATCACCTATATGATGCCAGTGAACAAATTGCAACTATTACCATCAAAAATCCCAGCTCCACTTGCAATGTTGTTACACGTCGCGGCAAGATCACCATAAAAGCAGCTCCACAAGGCACCTTATATATCCCAAAGCAATATAACCTTGTGGAACAATTAGATAAAATGTCTGCACTGATATCTATCTTAGAGCTATTGCACCTATCCCCATCTCATAAAACAATCTTGGATCAAGCTCTCCAAGAGGAATTAGTCCCTGCAAACCTAAAAATAGATCAATTCCAAGCTATGGTTGGAAACCTAAGATCATCACCTTGTCTCACTTTCTCTGAAAGTGACAATGCATCCTTCCAACAACCTCATAATGCCTCACTCCACATTGAAGGATTTATCAACCAACATAGGATCAAGCGAGTCTTGATCGACAATGGAGCCGGCTTGAATATCTGTACACTACAATTGGTCACAGCATTGGGATATGCAATTGAATCAATGGATCCCCGCAAGAAGATAACAATCAAAGCTTATGATGATGTAGAGTGGTCATCCAAAGGAGCTATTGTGCTACTAATCCGAGTAGGCCCAGTGGTGAAGCACATCATCTGTCAAATTCTGGACCTTCCTCTGCTGTATAATTTGTTGTTAGGAAGACCTTGGATACACGCCATGCAAGTCGTTCCATCCACCTACCATTAGTGTATCAAGTTCCCTCATAATGGTGTAGAAATTACAATCCTGGGCGATGCAAATCCCTTTGTGTATTAGCACAATATCAATCATCAACCAGAGATTACCGTTCCCAACAACAGAGAATCCATCCCATCCACATCATACATAAGTCCAGCCTCTCTTTCTAGTTCAAACACCACTATACCCAAGCAAGAGAATCTCAAGATGAAAATAGCAGAGGAAGGTCCTGGGGAGTACAATTTGAGTCAACTCTTTTGTGTTGGACAAATGCCTACTTCTCCTAGAACTCATGGTAAACATCAATGGTTACTTCAAACGCCCTTGGTCAAGCCAGTATGCACTTTCATGCCTTTCATCCTTAGAAAGAGTCAAGAAGAAGAGACCAGAGATGAAGACTTAGCAGAATGGATCTATAAAGATCCCATCACCATGGACATTCCACAAGCTAAGCTTCCCACAGATCAGTATGGAAAAGGCCTTCTAATTATGCAGCAAATGAGTTATGATGGTCAGAGTGCTTTAGGACCTTGCAAGCAAGGACGACATGAACCGTTGTAGCCAGAATTAAAGCCCAAAGATAACACAGGACTAGGCTTTCAAAAGGAGATCCTTCCTAAGCTTAGATTCAAAGGAAAACCTAGCAAACCTCTATATAAGCCAGCTACAAAGAAGTCACCTTTGTTTATATCAGTAGCACCACGCACCATAGCAACTGCCCCATTGAGGCTAAAAATCCCAGCAAAACCAACCACAACACCAGTCATCCCACCAATCAAACCAGCAACCCCATCAGCAGCAGCCATAACATCAATAGCACCGTTAGCAACAGCATCTATATCATAACCCATATCAATATCGACAACACTGGCAATTTCAGTAGAAGCAGCAAATTCAACATTACCAATACTTCATGTATCAGATTCATTGATCCCCATAATCCTTCCTGCAGCACCAATCATTTCATCTACAAAGGTACACCAACCGATCACACCTGCAGTGTTTAACTCAAAGGACATCCCAGTATGGTATAGTAATCGGATCCCGGAAAGTGACTCAGAGACTGACTCACATGAGTGGGAATTTTATTCTGTCCAGCTTAATACTTCAGATGAGGAAGATGCATCACTACCTCCACCTCGCACAGACATCCCTATTTACGGAGAAGCACAGATAAAGACCTCTTGGATTCCTGAATTGGAAACTTCTTCCACATGCCCTATGTCACATCCTATGCCTGATTCTGATGGGGAGAGTACCATCAACGACCTTCATCACAACATCTTAACCCTCACTGACACATCTAATAAACTTAATCTAATCGATGAGGTAATGCCCATTATCCATCCTGAACTCATCGAATGGAACCAACCTAATCCCCCATGCCTTGACCACTTCCAAAATGATGAGGCGATCATTGACTTTTTGGAACTACGGGATAACATACCATGTGGGGATCACAAAGTTGGATTCGCCATTGAACTTAATAGTGCAGCATACTTTAGGGCAGATGCCAAACCTTTTAGCTGCAAAACAATAAAAGATGGATCTTCCAGTAAAAACCACACTATGGCACTGTTTGATCCTAAAAAGGTAAAGAGAAAGAGTGTATCCAATGGTGAAAACCTCTTTGAGGCACCGAAGAATGAAAGGTTTGACATTCTCCCCTCTAGTACACAACAGGAATGATCAACAATTCTCATCGAGGAAACAAAAGAATACAACGTGGGGACTCCTAAAACTCCTCACCACATACATCTGGCATCTCTTTTAACTCCAGAGGAACGGCCTAAGTTTGTCAAATTATTCAAAAAGCGTCAGATCAACTTTGCATGGTCATATGCAGATATGCCTGGACTTGATCCTGATTTAGTCATGCATCATCTCACCATAGCAGAAGGAGCCAAGCCTGTCAAGTAGAAACTTCGCAAGATGCATCCTCAAATCGTGGTACTAGTCAAAGAAGAACTTAAGAAACACTTGGATGTTGGTTTTATTAGACCAATTGATTATGCAGATTGGATATCCAATAGTGTGCCTATCGGCAAACCAAATGGGGGCATTCGTATCTGTGCTAACTTCAGAGATCTGAACAAGGCATGTCCTAAAGATGACTTCCCCCTACCACACATCGACATAATAGTGGACCTAACAGCCGGACATGCCATGCTTTCACTCCTGGATGGCTTTTCAGGTTACAACCAGATAAAGATTGCACTAGAAGATCAACATAAGACGACCTTCACATGTCCATGGGGAACATACTACTGGAATGTGATGCCTTTTGGTCTAAAGAATGCAGGAAAAAGGCACTCCAAGATCTAGTGGAGATGGATGTAGAACATGTCCCAAAGACTCACATGTCTCCTCAAAACATAAAGAGACCTCCTCCAACTGTTGTACATAAGTATCCACAATCATATCAACCTCAAAAGAATGATCATGTAGAGAATGATCAAGAGGGTCAGAGTGTGCCCTCGCAACAATTGAAGAAGGATCATCTTCATCAAAGAGAAGATGAATGTCATCAATGATGTCTCCCAAATCTGCAATGTAGGATTCCACAAACAAACCTGCAATGTCTGTCAGGTAATCATCCCATGAATCTGAAGCTGGAAGACAATGAATATCATGTTGCACTGAATCACTTGAAGGCAAAACTGTCGCACTATCTGCATCATCAGGTGCAATAGGTGATGTGATATCAATATGAGGAGATGAATTACAAGGCTCAAGAATGGGGTCACATGTGAGAATCCCCATGTTCAAGTGCCCAAAGTTCTCCTCAAAATCTGAACCATCACAAGAAGTGTGATCAACATGTGTAGAATCATCAAATGTGAAATCATCATCATCAACAAAATCTGAAAAGGAGTATAACTGAGACGCATGATCAACCACCCCAATTGCAATGATAGCTCTAGTCTCCAAATCTCTAATGAAAACTGACTCAGGTGTGAACTCCACAACTCTCTTAGTTGCACCATGTGTGATTTGATAGATGGAAAGGAGATTGTTTGTCAAGTGGGGTACACACAACACATCATTGAAGGAGTTATTCCCACTATCAATAGACCCTTTCCCAATCACATCAATGTATGTATGATTGCCCATCAAAATCTGAGGCATGGTGCAAGGCTCAAATGTAGAGAACATAAACTGTGAAGATGCCATATGATGAGAAGCCCCTGAATCTAGAAGCCATCTCTCTGAATCATGACTGGTAGTAGCACAAAGAGCTTTTCCTTTTCTTGTCCCAAAAGAGTGAGTCTTCCCACTTGTAGAAGCCATGAATGCTTGCCCTTTTCCTTTTGAATGTGAGGAAGTGGAAGTTGATGAATCATCCTTAGGAAAATCAATCTTATGCTTTTTGATGATATGTGTGAGCTCATCAATCTTTTTAAAATGGCAATGATGCTCCTCGTGACCAAACTTTTTACAATAGGCACAAGTAGGTTTCTCCCTCTTTGGTGAATTATCCCTCTTGGCAGAGGATATATCTCCTTGTTGTGGATAGGATGATGCTTTATCCTTGGGCTTTGATTTCCATTTCTTCTTGTTTGAGTTGTCCTTTCCTTTGTTCCCTTGATTTGCCACTAATGCTTGAGACTTAGAAGCCTTAAGAATGCCCATGCTTATCAACTTAGTTTGTTCCATCATCAACATTTCATTGAAAGCTTCAAATGTAGGCATTGTGTAGCTTGAAACCATTGTCATCCTATGGGTTTGGAAACTAGAAAAAAATGTTGCATATTCTTGTAGAAGCTTGCCCATCAAGTTGAAGATCAATTGAGTATCCTTCTTATCAATGCCACAATCTTTGAGTTGTGCCCTCAACTCATTTGCCTTGGTGACATAATCTTGTATATATCAAAGTTCTTGGGATCCAACATGGTGAGATCACTATCAATTTGATATCCCCTAATCTCATCAAATTGACCATACAAGTCTTGAAACTTTTGCCAAGCATCCATGATTAGAGTACACTTCTCAATATGAAAAATGAGATCCTTTGATACATACTTTCTTAAGGTACCAATTGCCATGATATTTTTAGTGAGCCAATCCAAGTGACCAACTGGATCAAGCTTAGGATCAACGAGAGCAACAATAGTTCCATCAATGTAATGAGTTAGTCCTTTTTCCATAGGTTTACTCCATGCATCAATTTTCCAAGTAGCATAATTATGAGGAGTTAAGAGAGGAAACTTATAAGAACCCATAGCAGCAAAAAGGAAGGAACACAGGAGCACAAAAGCACAAGAGACACCCCCCCAAATTAACTCAATCAAAGTACCACCCCAAAAATGATGATTTTGGCACTTTATATGTAGTGCGTGTACAATAGGCCACTTGCAAAACAAGGAAAAGTGGACTTCTGATTTCAATTTACAACTTCTCAAAATGAGATCTAAGAGACTTCAATAAATACTGCTAGTGATCTAAACTGAGATCCAAGCAAAATGCAAGTACCAAATATGCCAAAAATGGCCAAATAATGAAAGTACAATTTCTACTTAAAATTACTACAAACAAATGGTAGCTTATGAAAGTAGATGAAAAAATATGCACTTTCACAAAAAATGGCACTTGAAAAGGAGTCCATATGAGCCCAAATGAAGCCTCCAAAGTTGTAATAATCGGGATTTCACGATTTCTGAAAAACCTGTATCCGAGAAATAGAAACATCCTACACCATTGTACAAACCATGAAATTCTACCCCCAAATAAAAAAAATTGCTCGAAAAAAGGAGTTCGGATGAGTGAGATATCGCTATTTGAAAATCACCTGCAAAATTATAATTTCTGGAAAATTTCCATCCCAGCTTCAAACTTTAAATGCCTCTAGATTTGGCCTCCGAAGTCTGATTTGGATGAAACAAAAGGCAAAATCGACTTTCTTGGACCTCCTCAATCCAATGGTAACCTCAGATTTGATCCATCAAGCTTCAATAATAACCTGCAATAGAAAGATCCAAAATGCAAACCCCAAATAGCATCAAATTTCTCTCAATTAGCAAACCAATGACACTCTAATGGCTCTGATACCATGTGAGATTTTGCCAAGATCAAGAGGCAATGGAAAGCACAAATAAGAGAGAACAAAATAGATGATAGAAATAAACTGTATTCTATCAAGATGAAAAATATGATCAACTGGATCATTAAGCATTACATACAATGAATATGAGCCTGATTATATAGGCAAGGCTATATGGATATGTGAACACACAAACATGACATGTGGCTCAATAAGAAACAAGGGTAGGTAAGAAATAGGTGTGGGTAGGTAGGAGAAATAATATAATATTCCACATGAGGTGGATCACCCACTGAATGTGGAGTGTAACAACAAGATCACACCATAAAAGGTGGAAATTCTCCTACACACACTATCCCAATGTGGTACAAACACCCAAGTGTCTCATACCCAAACTACTATGAAATGCATTTTAGAAGTATACTTAAGTAAAGTGTAATAATATCCAAGATGAATAATTATTTACACCAACACTTTGTTTTCACTGTTGTGCAGGTAGTAAGGCAGTCGATCAGTTTTTTAAGTTTTTTTGCTTTCTTTAATCTTTGATCAGCTCTCTATTTATATTAGAGACTATGTAATAGTTTTTATTATTCAAGCTAATGCATACAATATATTTCTCAGTTCTAAGAAATTCATAGCAGTCTTCTTCTTTTCAGTTTAGTTTTTTTTTGTTTGTTAAATTGAATAATCTTTCAATGCCTTTCCACATCTTCATTCCCGACAACCATGTGTCTGTTGGATACAAGAGACTCTCCCACACAATTTCAGAAATGTTGCGGATGCCCAACATAACAAAACTACCATAATCCAACATCATATCTCTAGAGGCTATAGCTTTCTGGTTCTTTCTTGTTGACCATATTGATCGCCCATCTGAATCATACAGTTTGAGATAGCCGTCAGTTGTTAGATTCAAAACACCTGGCTTGTTTCTGATGGGAGTCTCCCTATTAGCCACCCAAACAATAGTCTTGTCAGACATTTGGGCATACCAAATGCCGATGTACTAGTTTTTTGTTTCGTTTGGAAAAAAGAATCCCAATTCGAAGGTGTCATTCTTTGAAAGTATGCTCTGATTTCCAGTGAGAGAAGATCCCAAAGCGATGTTGTCTCCACCAACTGTAAGGGGATCACAATTGTAAGGTAGACTAAGCATATACAGAACTGAGAGGAAGAAATACCATGCAGACAGACTATTTGTGGCCATTTCGAAAAAACTTCAAACTCCCTTGAATTAAAACCCTACAATTACCCATAGGTTTGTTGTTGTGTTATATAGATAGATCGGTAAGATTAACAAATATTTTGAATTTAATGGATCTTTGGTCTATTAGTGAAGTTTAATGATTCTTAATGTCTGTCAGTTAAGTTCTATATTAAATCCATGATTTTGATAGAATAATACCCTAACTAATTTAACTTAATATTTAACCCAATAAAATTTCAACCTAAGACTCCATACTCAATTAAAAACACAAACAAATCTCTTCAAAATATCCATTGGCTTTGGCTTTTTGCCTACTAGTCAAATGCTATGAATATCCATCGGTCTGTTGCCTATTTGTCAAATGTTATATTAGGGTAGAATTTACAAATTGATGGTAAATTTTATTTGATTTATTAGGACAGAGCTTACAAATTGATAGATGCAGCAATAAAAGGACACCGCAATAAATCTGAAAATAATAGTTTTCTTGATATTCTAGAAAGGAAACCATAGATTGTATATGACACGGCACTAGAATTTCAGAAATTTAAGTCATAGATTGTCATTTATTTGATGGTCCGTAAATTACTGCTTAGTTTCTGTTTGGTCTTTCCAATCTTCCTTGCGAAGTCATGTGTGATGGGTCAAAAGTCTTTTTAAGCCGGCCACTTGAATAACAAAGTCTACACTGATAATGATTTCTTCCTGCACTCGGAAGGAAAATGGTAAATTTATTGACTACGGCGGAATAGAAAAACAATTAATAAGCGTTTTTATCTCTTAACGACCCAAAGAGGTGGCGTGTAGACCTTCCCTTCAGCATTAAATTCACTAATAACTAGCAATCATATCTTGGTGTCCAATAGATACATGGAAAAGGTTTGGAAGAATCATTTTTATTTTTTTTGCATACAATTGTATAGTACATGAGATTAAGTGGTAGGTAATTTAGCAAATTATGTTGCCTATGCAACAAAGGCCTAGAATTAGGATTATGTTATATCTACAATAAGAGGAGAAGGAGGGAGAGAGAGAGAGAGAGAGAGAGAGAGAGAGCATTGGAAAGATAGTGGGGATCAAAGAGATAAGAGAGAGGAAGGAGAGGAAAAAATAGAGATGGAAAGAGAGAGATAATGATTGAGGGGTACATGGATATATAGAAAGATAAAGATATAGGAAGTGATATATAGAGAGTAGAGAGGGATATAGATAGAGTAGAAGAGATAGAGAGACGAGTGAGAGATAGAGAGGTAGAGAGGGAAGGAGAATGAGTGAGAGATATGGAGATAGAGATAGGGGAGAGATATAGAGAGAAATATAGAGATATAAATAGAAATTAAGATGTAGAAAGAGAGGGAGGGGGAGAGAGGGAGAGAAAGAGATAAATAGAGGGAGAGGTGAAAAGGATAGAGGTATTCATTTAACTGACTAATGTTTCTCATATCATATAACTCTACAAAATGGGAAATTATCTTCCTATCATTCTTATGATGGAGGAGAAAAATGTCTAGGTGATAATTGTGTGCATCAAATTGTTGGTTGTTGGAAGGTGTAGTTGTCTTTTAGTCTCGATGGATGAGAATGCCTCATGGAGCATAATTATTACTATTACACTAAAACACTAACCAATGACAACTAAATGCACTAGATATAGATGATTAAATAGTTTCAATTATCTTGCATAAGTAAAAATTCCTATCAATTGTGGACCTTGAAAACCGTAGATATAATATATTAATAAAAAATAATCATATAAATCTATTTATTAACAAATATTTATTGCTAATAATATGAAAGCATAAAATTATTAAATGATTGATCCTTCATTTCTACAAAATATCATGTTGAATTCAAGGTCAAAATATGATGATATTTTTTCTTTTCGATATGTCTTTTCTTGTTTTTTAAATTATAAGTAATAATGTCTTGAATTAATATTAAAATTTATATAAAAAACTACAAGTAAAAGCTAAAGTATTGGACCCCAAATCACCTATACATGATAAAGATTTTATTTAATTCCTTGACTATTTCATACCCTTACTTATGAGAAGTAGAATATTCTCAAATTGTTGATGTTATAATTAATATATTACATATTTACATTATCAGAACTAATATTAATTATATTAAAATAAGGATTTTTTTGTATTTTAAAAATATTTCACATGTCTATTTATCATTTTACAAAAACAAATAAAATATCAACCAAAAAATAAGTTTAAAATTAAAAAGAAGGAGAAAATCTCTTGATGGGATGGAAAGATTAATGAGCTTTGTTGTAAATATAAATATATTTTTAAAATAAGATAATAAATTCTATATTTAAAAATATATTTATTGTTTATTTAAATTATTTTTTACAAATCCTTAAATTAAAATAGAAAATACTAAAAGCCAACTTCATTTCTTAATAATATTAAGTATTTGCATTAAAAAAAAAAAGGATATTAATTTTATCTAAAAAATTTGACACTTAAAATCCAACAAAATTTATATAAAATAAATACATATATGTTATATAAAAAAATTGAAGTCTTAAATATAACATCATCATATTAATATTGTATAGTCAAAACTATAAAATATTTAATTAAATAAAATATGAATATAATAAAAAAATGAGCTTATCAATTATAGACAATTGTATTTTCAATCCTTTAATAAAATGGATAATATTATTTTTGTTATATTATTGACAACTCTAAAAATGAATCTAAACAACAATTTAAAAAAGTTCTTTGTTGCCACAAACTAAGTAATTCGCCAGTCATAATATAATTTGCACATGAAAACACGTGAAAAGCAATGATTGGGATTGTGAAATAACATGAATTTTCGCTAATGTGTCCATAAATTATGCGGCTGGCTTGTTCGGAAAAAACTAATAATTAAACAAAACCAATAAAATTGTTGTATTGGATCAAACAATTATTATTTTGAATATAATCAATGTTTTTATATAATAATTTTAAAATTAAAAAGATTGAATACAAGTAATACTTATTTGTTGAAAAATATATTGTAAAAGTTCAAATAAAGTAAAAATCTATATTTAAAATAGTTAATAGTATAAGTCTATTATACAAAAGTATATAATTGTGAAGGTAAATAAATAACTCTTAGAATGAATTGAAGTCAATTTAATAATCATTGTAGAGTAATACACACTAATAGTGAATAATTATCATAATATTACTTTGACAAATATATATGGTTTAAGAAAGAAAATATGAATAACAATACTTAAATGTGATAGTTAAACAATGGTGCAAACTGATGAATATTCTAACATCGTCTTGATCTTTGTCCTACAAATGCAATTTTTTGAGTCTAGTGAATGGTTTTTGTTTATATGCTTGATTTGTACATTAATATTTGTAACTACAATTTTTTCCTTTACTCTTTAACTCAACTTGCCTCTCGAACAAAATCTTGGTCTTACATCCACTTGGTTGGCATCAATCTATTTTGTATTTATTTTAGAGATAAAAAAATTCAATTTTAAAAATACCTTGAAAGAATTGTCAGGTCACAAAGAACCTTTCGAAGATCAACCATCAACAACATCTAGAAAGATGTATATTAATTCAATTTTATAAAAATGTCAATTCACCTAATCTCTTCGTTAATGACCTATAATGTAATTAAGTGTTCATACATGACATCAAATCACACAATGTATATTTAAATAATTTCAAGAGATAAAGATAAAGGGAGCTAGTTTTGTCAAGAAGTGTATTCTATAGTGGGTAAGTACACCAAGATGGTGTGCAAAAAGGGGGGTATAAGTGGACACCTTTTTTTTCTAAAATCAGCTAAACCTAGACTTCACAGAGCAATTTGATACTCGTCCACTCAAAATATGAAGATACCCAAAGAAAAAATATTGTATTACTCTGAATCCAGTTTCCAAAATACTATTTCTTTTTAAAATTAGATAAGATTAAGGGTGTCAAATCCTTTGTGCATGAAAAAATAGTTCTTGATTTTTCTAAAAAACATAACATAGTATCTCACGTGTGCATCAAAAAAGTCATCGTTAGATTTATTATTTTGACAAATCCTTTGGTAGAAAGATAGATAAGAGTGAGCACTAGAAGTTGTATATTTTTTATAATTTTTTGTTGAGTATTTTGTTTTATTTATTTTTCAAAACGGGTACATCCTGAAAATTAGATGCTTGTTCATGCGTGAAGCATAACTTGCATCAAAATAATTGAAAATGCAAATTTATTTTTTTAAGTGTAAAGAATCAAGTGCACTACAATAATATATATATTTTGTAAAATTTTGGATAAGTAGATCAAAAGTTATTAAAAAATGGTACACATATGTCTCTGGGAACTATGAAGACACTAGTAAAAAAACTAAACTTTAATATCTTAATATTGTCCAAATATTAAAAAAAAAAATGGTTAGAAAGCTCAAAAGATGTGTGAAATTATGGTGGTAATTTTACAAATACCTAGTTGATGAGGTGTAAACCTGATGATGACGAATTTGAGAAACCAATTTGATAAAACAAAACACATAAAAAAGGAGGGAAATGGAGGGAAATCAAACTCCCAAGCCTCAACCTTGCCATCCAAGGCTATTAATGAGCCTAAACATGCTAAAATGCGAACATCTTTTTAAAAATAAAGGCATGAATGAGTTTTTAAATATAAAAGCCCATTCGTGTTTTTTAGACCAAAAAAACTGTACGGGTTATGTTGACATAAAAAAGGTTCCAATATATAGAACCCCACATGACCCCTAACGATACCATATAAGGTCCCTTACCACACCATATGATGCCCTAAGGGGTCATATTCATATGTTCTAACACGTGTTGCGCCATTAGGACCCCACGTGACCCCCAACGACACCATATGATCCCTTATGACCATATGATGTCCTAAGGGGTCATATGATGTTCTAATACATGTGTGGCCCCTTAGGACCCCACATGCCCCTATTGAAACCATATGACCTGTTAGCACACCATATGACCCCTTAGGAGCATATAATGTCCTAAGGGATCATATGGTGTGCTAACATGTCATATGGTGTTGTAACACATGTTTGACCCACCTACAACCCCACATAACCCCTAACGACATCATGTGACCCCTTAGCACACCACATGACCCCTTAGGAGCATATAATGTCCTAAGGAGTCATATGGTGTGCTAAGGGGTCATATGGTGTTCTAACACATGTGTGGCCCCTTAGGACCCCACATGACCCCTAATGATACCATATGACTCCTTAGCAATCCATATGACCCCATAGGACCATATGTTGTCCTAAGGGGTCCTATGGTGTCCTAAGGGGTCATATGGTGTTGTAACACATGTGTGGCCCCATTAAGACCCCACATGAACCTTAAAGACACCATATGACCCCTTAGCACACCACATGACCTCTTAGGATCATATGATGTCCTAAGGGGTTATATGGTGTCCTAATGGGTCATATGGTCTCCTAACACATGTGTGGCCCCATTAGGACTCCACATGACCCCTAACAACACCATATGACACCTTAGCACACCATATGACCCCTTAGGAGCACATGATGTCCCAAGGGATCGTATGGTGTCCTAAGGGGTCATATGGTGTTGTAACACATGTGTGGCCCCATTAGGACCCCACATGACCCCAATATTTTATTGTAGCACATATTCATTAGGCCCAACCCTATGTTTGATGACATCTCTACTATTTGATGACGGACGCGTGTGATCATTCCAAACTGTAGTGACCAAGTTCCAAACTCCATCTTCAATCCTATCAGAATGAGGAGCTCTACACATTATTGCCCAATTGCCTTCCAATGTACTATCATCCAAATTCTTTCTCCTTTTCACATAACACTATAGTGTCTTCCAACTATATCCAATTTGAGATTAAAGTGAGGAGATTTTTCTTATTTGTAGTTTCAAAGTTGCAAGGATTTTAGCTTCATTCTCCATCGAATCGTCTATCAGAATAATCCAATCTTGAGTTTTATGAAGCTCGTCATTAAATGGTTCAACAAGGAGGTTTGAGATGTTATTTTTAACAATGTGGCAATTTTTTATCAAGAACATATTTATAAGGATAAACTTGATTCTTCATCGTGGGATGTTCTTTATGGTAAGTTTGTATTCTGCCGATAAGGAAGTTTAAATCAAGTGTCTTCGGTGTTTCCATAAAATTGCAAAAGTATTTGAAATTGCTGAACTTGTAAAGACCACCGAATTAGGGAAAGTGGTGAGTTGGTTTTAAAATTGACATTGAACACCATTGGCAATAAGAGTACTATCGGCAAGTTGCTTTATTTTACCAAAACATAGATGGAGAAGTTTTAAGTTAATAGAAACTGGGTAGACATTGCCAACTTTCACAAATCGCTCACAAAGAGAGTTTCTCATTTGTTTTCAAAGTCCAAAGAGGAGGTAGTTATAATAACTACTTATAGATAACTAATTCATCGAAGCATCGTGTGAAAATTCACAGCGAAGGTTTCAGAAACTATCAAGCACATACACTGGCCAAGTGCAAAGGTGATCCTATAATTGTTATCGGCATCCTCCTGCCCGCCTGCCCCAGTGGAGCTTTGGAGAAGGTTATGGATATCCATCAAAGTATCAAGGATAGAGGGATTTTTTGAAATGTTATAGTTGCAAGTGCACTTGTACACATGTATGTGAAAGGGAAGCATGGAGAAGGAAAGCGGATTAATAGACAGAGAGCATGAATTGTCAACAGAATGCTCAACGGTAGCGCCGTCTCATGAGACAATGATTGCACGATATTGAAAATGAGATTTAGAAAATACTCTTTAGAAACTTTCAAGAAAATACAATGACAAACATAAAGCCCATTCTAACACCAAATTTGTTTGACAGAATGCCTCGAAAGAGAGGTAATCTCACGGAATGCAATGTTTGTGAGATTCGCAACAAAGACTTTAGAAAATATCTAGCAAATGCAAAATGACAGATGTAAATTCAAACGCCACAACCTTCGCCAATGTTCTTCTTCTCTACCAATGCCGAGAGAAGAGCTTTGATAGTAGTTCATGAGAAGAAATATGAAAGCACAAGGTACGACACACATGCATAATGTAAAAGTACAAACTAAGAAGCTAATGTGTTCGACCGAATACCTCAAAGAGATACCATCTCTGGGAGTGAAATGAAACGATTGCAGAATATAAACAAATATATTTGTTGAAGCGGCTTTAGAATTTTTCAAGTAAATATGCAATTGACAGGCCGAAGCCAAATACATAAATGATTTGTTGAAAAGGCTCCGTAAACTCTCAAGTAGATGCAAGATATGGATGCGTAGACAAGGTTAAATCATCGACAAAATTCTTCAAAGAGATCTCATCTCATTAAAGGCTGGGGTCATGAGATAATAGCAACACCAAATTATTGGAAAGGTGTAGTAGCCATGAAGTTCACTAAACACGCGTACAAAATATGAAACCATTCACAATGCACCCGAATCATTTGATAGAACACCTCAAAGATATGCCTTCTCATGATCTACAATGGTTGTTGGAAATACTCAAAATCAATTTATTGAAAATGATTTACGAAATTGGAGTAAGGTATTTCCAAATTCAACTCATCTACTCAATGTTGCAGAATACAAAGAAAATAATTATTTATTGGCCACCATAGTGACAAGTTGGCAAGTTCGCATGAATTTGTATAAGTGGATACGATAAAGTCCCAAGACACAAGATAATTTTCTAAAAGTTGTTTACTTTCTTAAGGAAAGTGATCAAGTGAAGAGTTAGTCATTGCAAAATTTTCTCATTGTTGATATGTGGGCTATCGTTGCAAACTATATTATCACTATGTATATTCCAATGAAATAGCATTCCTGTTCGCAAGTTGTGATTCTTTATGGAACAAATGAAAAAGGTAGATTTGAAGTCGCAAGGACTTGGAATGAAGTTAGAAAATTTGACATCTACAAAGTATTTCAGAGATGATTTTCATTATCTCAACTTGAGGAATGGTCTAGCTAGCTTTTGTTAAAGGTGCATCATTTGTAAATTCTTATAAGATATTAGCTTAGCTTTAAGAGGTGTAATGAGAATTCGACAGGTTTCAATCTTCTTGGTGGTGATTTGTGGTTAGTTACGAAAGGTGGATATTTGATTGCATGCAAAGGAGTAACTTTCCAAGTTGGAGTTGGAGTGAATTTCCTTGAAGACCAAGTTGTTTGTGATTGTAGGATGACACGGTGCTCACTTTGACCAAATTGATGACTTTCTCATTCTTTCAATGAGTGTTTCCACTTACCTTTTTGAAAAAGTGTCTTATCACTTATTGTAACTAAAGTTATAATTTTGGCTTTAGTTTTGTAAAAGTTAGGTTAATTTTAACTTTTCTTCAAAAAGGTAGTTATTCTAAGTGTTGATTTAGGTAGTTTTCCTAAGTTGGTTGTCCTAAGCAGTTACCAAAAGTGGTTATTCTAAGTGGTTATGGATTAGTTATTGAAGGAGACTTATAAATACGAGGATATTTCATTTGTTAATAGAGAAATTCATAGAGAAATAGTTTGATGAATTTTGTTTTTATACTTTGTACAAAAGAGTTTTTGAGATTGTATAATTTCATGGGAATAATAAAGGATGTGCATTTAGCTCATATGCTCTATATATTCCTCTTGAGTTATTGTTACTAATTTGTCCATATCCAAATCATTTGTCATCTGTTGGAATGCTTAGGATTCATGCAATTGATATAATGAAACATTATCAAGCTTTGGTATCTTGGTTTGGATGTGCTAGAATTACTCAATCTCTTCATATGTTGAGCTTTGTCACCCTTCTTTCATCATCATTGCAAGTCAAAACTCATCTTGTGTTTAAACCCCCTTTGCATTCAGTATCAGTTGTGAAATCCTATTTGGTATTCGTATGTCTATCATTAGGGTTTCTGTTATTAATCTTATTTTAGTTTTATGTTTTCTCCTTAATGTACTTTAAAGTTAAAAGTACACAAAAATTACAAATACCCCCTATCATACGAGGGAGCTACCCCTCTCAAATGCAAAGGAATATTGTGGCCTCACCACAATCTCTCCAACTGTTGGCACGATTGTTAATGCACATCGAGCGAACAAGGTCAATTTTAAAGATGAATTCGTAGTGACAAATCTGTTTACCAACATACCTTAAAAGAGTTGTTAGGTCACAAACAACCTTGCAAAGATCAACCATCAGCATCATCTAGAAAGATGTAAATTAATTCAATTTTATAAAAATATCAATTCACCTAATCTCTTCTTTAATGACCTATAAAGAAATTAAGTGTTCATACATGACATCGAATCACACAATGTATGTTTAAAGAATTCCAAGAGAGAAAGATAAAGGGAGATAGTTATGTCAATAAGTTTATTCTATAGTGTAAATGAGGGGTGTAGTGTAATGACATGATCATGTTAAAAAAAATCAATAAGAGCTCACATTAAAATATTTTAAAAGGAATATCTAGAAAATCAAACATTGGTATACATGTTTGATATCTCTCGAATATAAAAAAATAATTTGAAAAATCAGAGTACAAGAAAAGAAAAAAGAAGAAGAATAAAATAGTTTTAAAAAACTAGCTCAAGTTTCAAAATTGAGTACAAATATTTGGCAAGAATTGATAAAATCAAAAGTATCAATTTTTTATTTCTAATGATCCTATTAAGGTTGTTTTGTATCCTTGTTCTTTAAATCATGGTGTGGAATGTATCATTTCTTTTAAGAAGGTTTATCTTCCTTCTTTCCCAATGATTCAAATTTGGTTGCATTATCTTCTTGGACAATTGTTCAAAGAAGGAAAGTTTTTCCTCCTAAGTTTCTCCTTCACATGCCAATCATTTGGATGCAAAGTTGTGTATGTTATAATTTATAGTTTGACCTAATGTTTGGACACAATGATAAAGAATTATTTAACACACGTTTAGAAAATTTGGGTAGCACCTCTTAACTTAATACTTCAATCAACACAT
This sequence comes from Cryptomeria japonica, assembly GCF_030272615.1. NCBI lineage: Eukaryota > Viridiplantae > Streptophyta > Pinopsida > Cupressales > Cupressaceae > Cryptomeria > Cryptomeria japonica. The sequence goes on along the minus strand of NC_081411.1, from coordinate 668,745,861 downwards.
GAAACTAAAGGTCAACAAAAATATAAATGATACAATAAATTTTCCACAAGAAATAAACTAAATAGCTAATATTTATCCACATTAAATAAAATATTTATCATTTATATCATTGAGGGTCACATACTCAAATCCTACTTCATAGTACTTATTATTTCAACTTAAGGATGTTATTGAGTACAAAGCTATACATATTTCATAGCAACTAGTTATCTCTAGTTTAGACATGTATAGATACTGGAGTAAAAGCTCTTCAAAAATTCATAGAATCTTTTAATATGATTCCATTTAATATTGTTCTAGAAAACCACCTAACAATAGAATATAAGGCATGCCTATTATCCCCTTTCTCTTATTTGCTAATTCTTTATCTTATGATAGTTGAATCAACTCTATGTTTATTTATGTAAAATAAATTTAAAATATATTTTATGTTCTATTTAATATTTTAATTATATATCAGATGAATAATCATCAATATCAAATGTAAAATACCCATATTAAATATACTATGTATAATTTTCATGTTTAAAAGATAAAAATAAATACAAAACCAAAAAAATAAAAATTCTTAACTTAATCTTAACCATTTAAATAAATAAATATAATTGAAACACCTCACTCAAACAAGTCTGAAAACTTTCAATATACATCATAGACAACCCTTACATTCAAGTATTACCTTTTTTTTTAAATATAGCCTTATACTTCATAGCTTCTCCTAATTTAATTTTTCTTTATGCATTCTCATATGCACCTCATTGTCCTCATATTCTTCTTTAATCATTTCACATGAGCATATGCAATATTTTTTCTCTTCCATTCTCCATGCAATATCCCTCTCCTCAAACCCTCATCCACCATGTCTTAAACTACCCTCCCTATTATGGAAGATGCACCAACACTTCACCTTTCTTCAATAGAAATGGTAATCTTGGTCATAATAAACACTATGAAAAGATTAGACAACGAAGATTTTCAATATTTCAACTTCATCAAGATGAAGTGGGAGATATGCAATAAGGACCAATCCCTCCATTTTAATTGATATTCATGTATTTTATTTATAACCCAATGACAACTATTCTTTTTTACCTTAGCATCATCTAGATGTCTACAACGTGGACATCACCATTTAATCAAATGCCTTTGAAACAAACATCAGTCACAACTAATTTTTAACTATATGTATCTAAATCTAAATTTTATTGAGATTGATTAACACCAAATGTTTAGACTTAATTATGCCGAAGGCGTCTCTTATTTGAGATGGGTGAGCTGATTTTTAAAATCAATGATTCAACATTCATGAAAACATATGCAAGATGATTAAAACTATTTCATCCATTGAATTTTTTCACTTTTCTTCATCATCGGCGCTATTTGCATATTTTCCCATTTATTTCACCATTACTTTCTTTTGTTTGGCATTGTCAACAACATGACACTATTTTTATCCTATACTATTTTTTAGCATTCACTACCCATGTACTCTATGTTCACCCACAACTTGGCACTAATATTGATATCTCTTCCATGTCGCACATTTGACATTTAATGACCCACTCATGAATTTCGCTAGCAATGAGGACTATGTAAAAATCTACTTTTGTATGGTTTTTAAATAGTTTTACTGCAAACTTTGGTCATTTTTTTCTCCTTAGTGTCATGGACAACACAACACAATATATATTAAGAGGTAGCATTTCTTCATTTCATGATAATTGTGTTGCCACATCAGTACGAAGGATGTATGTTTGACCTGTACAATGAATGAAAATCTATCAATGCACATAGTTTTAAATTTAAAATAATTAATAACTATGGATAAATGAGTTTCCTTATATACCTGGATCACATAGCTATTTGGAGCTCTGATCAGTACATAACAAATGTGCTAACATATAAATACAGTAATAAGTTACTTTTGTTTAATTTTTTTTTTAGGGCAAAGCGCAATCTCATAATTTATATTATTGATAAGAAATAAAATATGTATAGTAGAAGATGTTATCCAAAAATAGCTAGTCCATATTGTAGCTCAAACTAGACACTTCAACAAAAACCACAAAAAAAAAATTTAAAAAATATTTCAAAGAGAATTGCTCAATCTAAGAGACTATTTGTAGACCCAAAACCACAAAAAACCTAGCTCAAAGAACATTGCTCCATCTGAGAAACTATTTGCAAAATCAGAATGTTCTAGTTATATACCCTGTACAAGCTACATTTCATTAGTATAAATCTATGGGGATAGCTACATATAATAGTAAAATTCATTATCTTAGCAAACGAAAGCCAAAAATATATTGTTCCATACAACAATCAGAGAAATCATAGGGCACTCTAAGTATCCGGTGAGTTCTCTCCTGTCACCTAATGCCCTACATTGTCCTCCTTATAAATATTGTTGCCTAGCTACAAGGCCACAAAGTACCCTTTTGGTGCTCCAACTACCCTTTCTACAGCAGGAGCCTTCTCAACCCTTTGATGGTGAGATTAGTGTAGCACCAAATGATGAACCAAGTAAAAAATATCTAAGAACTAATTTGCCTCCATTGAAGAGATTAGCTCAAATAATAAATCTAGCTCATTCTCAAAAACCTTGTAATTGTTAGATTCAAGTCCGATTTTCATGGTATTGTATATGCTCACATAGTGGGACTTCTTTAGAATTTTCTTTGGGAAAATGCCACCCACCCATCCCTTGCCATTGAACAAGTTATATATTTTGACTACCCTTTCAATATCATTGGGGGAGATGAATCCCTCTTTGACATAACATGAGCACAAATGCAACACATATCCATAATTCTAAAGTCAAAAAAATTGAATAGGAACACAGATACAACCTAGGATGGATAAAGACTATGAGGCGCCTTATGGCTAAGAGCCTCTCCTCCCATTGTAGTGATTTGTCATTGAATCTTCACATAGTCCCACTTGAAAATTCACTTCAAGTGCTTCATTGTGTAGGTCTCAAAGATTGGGAACTCCTAGCCTATGAATGTTATTGAAATGTGGTGATTGAGCAGCTTATATTCCATTGCCATTAACACCAATGAGTGAAGAACACAGAGACAAGAGAAGGATGAGACAAAATGATGCTTTTCTCCCCTTAAATCCATCACATAAAAATTTCACATGAATTTCGGGATGCGATGAACTCAAGATAGAAATTGACTCATACAAGGGAGGGATTTAACATATTTTAAAGGTATTATCAAAGAACTTTATGGGCATCCCTAATGATCACTTGAAACCCTTCACAACCATTATAGTCATTTCCATTACTAGGGAAGCTCTAAGAAGGTGCCATAATATCTAGGCAACATATCAAAAAGAAAATATTTAATGCAGCCTCAAAGGTAATGTCGATGTCCGATGCTAGCTCTTCATCTTTCCTTGAAATCAATCCATATCTTGCACACGCACTAGAAATATTCCACCTCAAGCGCAAACATGGCCACTTGTCATGCTCTTTATGATGCTTGCCACATTTAAATTGTGTTGTCAATCTTGGATGTGCTTCATTGTGGCTTCCACCCGCTATGCACAGTGCTTACATCATAGCCTGAAATATCAGAGTTGGAAAAAAACACATAAAAGGTTAATTAAAAGATTCATTAATGAAAAAAGGTGTGAGCTCCTCATCCAAGTGAATATCTTATGAAATTATCTTGATCTCCCCCAAATTTAGCTAACATCCTTTGTTGCTAAGAGCATTTTCTAGACCATTTTATTCTCTGAAACAATTTTTAATGGCATAATTACCAAACTTCTCTAATATCTCCTTATCCTCCTAAAGGATGTAGCTCACACTCCAACTTCCAGCTTCTAGTTTCTTGAGGGCTGAATTATATTCATAGAATCTTCATCTATAATTAAATCTTGAGTGCCAAAAGTGCACACCATACGTAATCCATAAACTATTTCTATGGCTTCTACAGTATTGTTGGTTCCCTCTAGTATGCATCCAAATTCTACATGTAGAATGTCACCCCTTGCATCCCTAATAACGTATCCAACCCCATATGTATCGAGATTTCCTTTTGTTGCATCATCAAAGTTGACCTTCCACTAGAATTTATCTAGAGGCTCTCACTTGATATCTTTTCTATTCCTTTTACTGTTTGAGTTCCTAAGAAGACTACGTTTAAAGGGAAGAGTTATTCCTAACCAAGCCTTAAGAACACTGTCATCCAAAGAAGTATAAGAAAATTCCATGCTTTTATGCATGATTGTATAAGCCTTTACCACTTCTGAGATAGACTTTTCTATATTCTCAAGAACATGATTAATTTGGTTTTTCTATTTTCTAAAGATTCCTCTATTCCTTTCCCACCAAATGTTCCATATAAGAATGGTTGGAGAAACTTCCTATATATCTACAAAAAAATATTTTGAATACAACTTGGGCTATCCTTCAAACATCATACTCAAAGAAGATGGAAAAGGGTGAGACCAGTGCAAATTGTTACAAAGCCAAGTCCAGTAGTCATAAGCAAATGCGCAATTAAGGAGAAGATGATCTATAGTTTCAATCTCTTTATCATATAGTACATAGGTAAATGTCGGTGCTATCCCCAAGCTATTGAGTCTCTCATTGGTGATAATTCTACCTTTTATGGCTAACCATGAAAATTATCCTACCTTTTGAAGTCCTGCATTTGACCAACAGAAAGAGAAACACCTCTTTTTTTGAGATGTGTGATGAGACTCACTTAATGGTTCATATCCTTCCCAAACTATATACATACCTGACTTTAATCAAGACTGTATTATCCTATCACTTCCCTTCCTAAAATGAATGGTCCTATTAAGCTCCACTTGAAGTTTCAACTTCTGAGAATGGGGGGTTGCCATCTTTGAGAAATCTTTCCACCTAGCTAGTGGCAGACAATCTTGTGGAACACTGGTAAGGTAGTTAGATACTTTTAAACCTCAATTTTCTTTTATGAGTCTTCAATTCCTCCATGTTGTCTAATCTAGCAAGAGGGGGATGTCCATTCCATGACTCCTCCCAAAAGAGAGTGTTTTTTCCATCATGAATCAACCAAGAGAGATAAGGAAGAAGAATTTGCCTACATATGACCATAAATTTCCACATTTGTGGTCCTAATGGGAGTTATAATGCTATAAATATCCTTTCTAGATCAGCTGAATCAAGATAATTTTCTACTATGATTGAAGCCCATTTAGATTGGGGATTCAAGTAGAACTTTCAAACTAGCTTATTACCCAATGCTAAATTCTAAATTTCCAAGTTATGAAATCCTACACCCGCACTATTTTTAGGATTACAATATTTATCCAAAGCCAATAAATGAGTTTTCTCCTCTAATTCTTTGGGTCCTTTTCAAAGGAATTGTTTGAGGCTTGACTCAACTAAAGATAAGACACTAACATTATATAGTTTAGTATCCTAGGCAACACAAATTTTATCATTAGATAGCCTATTAGTCATCTATCATTAGATCCCACTACGTAGAAATAGATTACTAAGTAGGCTTAATGAGCCTAAGTGTATTTAAATGTGTTAAGTTTATATATTAATAATTTAAAATCAAATTCAACTATTTTAAATCACTAGCATATATATCATAAACATTTATCTAAAAGATGTTGAGATCTATCAATCTCAATGCATGTATCTAATATGCATCTCAAGAGACTTTTTTCTATGCAACATATAGGATCCACCTTTGACCATATTTATTAATTAATTAAAAAATAGAGTACAACGAATTTTTTATTTTTAATTAATAAATAATCATATTCAAAGGTGCATCTTGTATGTTGAATAGACATTTCCCCTAGGGGCTAATATCTCTATGTGCCTTTTAGATAGATGTGCTTAAGAAATCTATTCTAGTAATATATAATACTTATATTTTATTTAAATATCTACTATATATAATATTTATTTTGATACATATCATATATCTAGTCTTCAATTTTTTGAAATGTATTTAATATTTTCATATATCATTTAATTAATAATATAAACAATGATGCAGTCAAGATTGGGGGGTCTTATCAAATTGTCCAATCTTGTAGCCTTAATATGCCATCCAATACATTATGTGGAAACTATTGGAAAGAGACACTAAAGGCATGTTGAGATGTTGTCATTGATGGCCACTCATATCAATATTGGCATCCGCACTTCATGATTTTATCATTCCAAAAGATTAAGTAAAGTTTACTTTAGTTCAATAAGGTTCGGTAAGATAAACAGGGTATCTGACAAAGTGTACAGTATTTTAATTGGAGGATTACTTTGGTTGAGTATTTTTCTTTGCGGATCCGAGCGATGTGTTGTGGATATGCAATTTACCTTATTCTAGGTTTATAGCCTCCAATGATAAGTTTTTAGTAAGTTAGAAGATCCGATAATCATGTTTTAGTTAGAACAATGGTTATCAGTCGTAACATGCAATGATAAAGTTTGTGGATCTTGTGGATCAATTTTTGTGATTGTTTGAGTGTTCTAGGTTGATGAGCCGACCTATGGGAAGCATGTGGATATTTTGTTTTGGTCCACTTAATTATTTTTGGTTTAAATTGAATCCGACTTGTGTACACATTTTATCTTTTATGGCATGTTCTTGAAGCCGACTTGGTGGTGACCTAAATTGGTGATGCGGATATAAGATAGGTTTATTTGACCATTTTGGTATTCAATGATTGTATGGGATATGTGTATGAGTGATTGTGAACAGTTTCACGTACTTAACTGAAACTATACTGAGACATTTGTTGATGCTACGTCATAGTTCAAAACTTTATTGTAATCTCTTACAAACATTTGTAAGGTAGTGAGCCTTCTGGGTTGTAGCTCTTTTCTTATTTTGAGCAGTGAGCTCTAGGCAGTGCACTTGAATGCATGTGCATTCCCCTTATGTAATATCTCTATACTTTTATCAAAGTATATTAATATCATGGGTTAGAATACCATCGTGGTTTATCCATTAACTGTGTTTCCACGTAAAAATCTTGGTGTTATGGTGTTGTTGATCTTTGCCTTGTATTTCTGCATTTTAATTTCTTTCATATGAAATGTCTAGCATCATCAATAAGCATCTAAGATGTCAATAGAGTCATAAGTATAAATCAAAACATCATCTAACAGTCTAGTTAAGTCTATCAATGAACAAATGAAAATATAAGTCGAGGAGGGATACTACAAGTTTTTTGGATTGGGCTAGTAACATCAATCCTTCTACCTTCACCAAATATTCAAAACTTGTCACTTTTATTAATGAGGGATTTTGAATGGTTAAACCATCCCTTAGGGACATTATTACATGCCTAATGGGTCCCTAGCTCAAAGGTATAGATCTTAGGGGTCTATTTTTGCACTTTAACCAATAAAACTGACCAAAAATTACTCCTTAAAAGACCCATTCAAAGTTTAATCCAAAATTTTAAACTTCACAAAGAGTTCCCAAACTCTAAAATCACTTGTGCACCTAATCATCTCACTCAAAATTAAACACCCTCACAAATCACAATTAAACTTGATTCATATCGTCAAACCTCATAACCATAATTATCCAATCTATTATATTATAGCATTACCTTTTGAGTCTAAAAGGGTTAACCTATAAATTCATTATATAAATTTGGTCAAGATGGTTTTCCTTTCTATTTGTGGCACAATTACTTTCCTACATATTAGTCAACACAATCATAAGCATAATTAGACCACAATAGTATATCACATTAGATTATAGTTGAAATACCATAATTTTAATTGTAAATCGTTCACCTAACAAATTACTAATTAAATTTTAATATTGTACAACAATCCATCTTATAAATGTAAGATATATTCGATAAATTACAAGTGCATGTGGTATCTCCATTAAATAGTATAATGATGATAAAATAAAATATGAACTACAAGAGTTATCAGTTCCTTACTAGAAATCATTCACAATGCATTGTTAAATTTTCCGTTCATTGTTTAAATACATTCACAACATAGAATTCCAAAGAAAGACAGATAGACAATTTCCATCAAATTGACCAACGAAATTAAGAATATTGCCAACATGACAACACGCAGTTCATTTTATTGATCATCTTTAATTTAAAGGAAAGGCATTAAAAAACTTAGTGTTGTACCAGTCATGTATGAGGCGGGGTCTTACACAATGCAATCACAGGAGGTGGAAACCAATACAATCTAAATGGTTTGAAGTATTATTTGTTTTATTTAATTATTCTTATACTTCTCCTCATCTTCCTAAATCTATATATTTTTAGATTGATTATTTGTCAGTTTAATGCAATTCAAAACGCTCATGAGAATGAATGAAAGGTTTACACACTCGCTAACTTCACCAGTTTCCTCTGTGTGCGAAAAACACTCGTTATCAGTGTAGACTTTGTTATTCAAGTGGCTGGCAAAAACAAAACACTTTTAAACCACCACACATGACTCCGCGGGGAAGATTGGACAAAACTGTAGAAAACAAAGACAAAACTAATATTAGACAGCCAAATTTCTATTGTATTATGTGATATGAAAAGATAATAATTTGTGGACCATCAAATTTGAAACCATCACAGTCTATTAATTTTTTTTTAGAAATTTCGAGATAAGTATTAAGTTTACTTAAGTTTTAGGCGTATTGTTGTTATATACAAATATATAACAATCAAGTTTATTCAAGAATATGACTTGATTTTTTGGATTATCAAGAAAAGAATTAAGTTTTAAGTCTATTATTGTGTCCCATACTAATATATGATAATCAGATTCTAATGAACATGATTTGGTTTTTCGGATTATCAAGAAAACTATTAAGTTTTAAGAATATTGTCGTGTCCAATACAAATATATGACAATCACAGTCATTGGATATGATTTTATTTTTTGGGTTATCAAGAAAAGTATTAAGTTTTTAAGTCTACTGTCATGTCATGTACAAATATATAACAACTACGGTCTATTAAATATGACTTGTTTTTTCAATTATCAAAAAAAGTATTAAGTTTTAGGTCTACTGTTATGTCCTATATAAATATGTGATAATCACAATTTATTGAATATCACTTAATCTAGTGGAATATCAACCTTATTTTTTTCAACAATTGATTAATCTATATCTGAAATCTTATTAAAAACTTTTGATTTTACTTCAAATGTATAAAAAATTGTGAAAATGATTCTTGGTCTCAATGCACTTCATAAAACGAAAAAATGAATATGCCTTTGTTCATTGCATTTGCCATGTATAAGACACCCATAAACCAATGTGTAATTGTCAAGCTTTGTTCCAAGCACATTTTCACATATTAGGTAAATATTTTATTAATATTTAAATTATAATAAATTAAAAAAGAAAAGTTTTATTTTTTTATTTAATTATTTTTCAATTTAAAATATTTATTATTTATAATATTTTTTTAAATCTTACTTTTACTAATATTTGGATTTTCATAAATTTTGACTTTGCATTTAGCTTATTCTATTTTTATTTTAATTAAGATTTAAGTTTGAAATTCATTTTTAATTATTTATGTCTTTTTATGAAATTAGAAATAATAATTAAAATTTATTAGAATAATTTAATTTATAATTAATTACTTTTTAAAAAATTTAATTTATTGTATAACAAATATATTTTTAATTTTTATTTTAATTTATATAATACATTTAATTTATCTCATCATCTCTCTATGTCTCTCTATCTTCTCCTCTCCCTCTTCCTCTCTATGTCCCTCTCCATCTCCATATCCCTCTCCATCTCTCTCACTTATCTCTATCTCCTTACCTCTCCATACATCTCTCTCTCCCTCCCTCCCTCTATGCCTATCTCTATCACTCCCTCTTTTTATCCCCATCTCTCCTTATCTCTCCTTATATCTCCCTCTCTATGTGTGTCACTCCCTCTTTTTATATCCATCTCCTATTTATCTATCTCTATTTCTCACTCACACACTCCTTGTTACTCTTAGACATATTTGTCTCAATATGTCTCACACTTTCACACATGCTCTCTCTCTCTCTCTCTCTCTCTCTCTCTCTCTCTCTCTCTCTCTCTCTCTCTCTCTCTCTCTCTCTCTCTCTTCCAAGTCATATTTATTTCTCTACCTCTCTTTTCTATCTTCATCTCTCCCTCTCTTTATCCCTATTTCTCCCTCTCTTGCTATCATGCACTTTTTTCATATCTCTTTACATCTCTCTCTGAGCTCTCCTTTCCTCTTCTTTCCTCTCCATCTCTCTCTACCTATTTTATATATCTATTTCCCTCTCCACCTATTGCAAACATAACATGATCTTCTTGGTAATAGAACCTAGTTATCTTCCTAATTAATTTTTGTTTTAGTCATGTTTGCAACCATATAACTAGATGCATAGTTGGTTTTAAGCTATCACTTCTTGATTGAGACCTTGGTTGCACAAACAACATCAATTTTTAAATGTCGTACAAATTGAATCTGCACACTAAAAAATTGTATGCAAAATACACCAATTTTTTTTCTAATTGATCTTTCACACCTCTTTGATGTACCCATTGTACAACAAAGACTGATTGCTATTTGAATACTACACAATGATCTTTGGAAAAAACCCCAATCTTTTCCCTCATACCATAACAATAAATATCAATTCAAAATAATCTCTATTAATATCCCACTTGTGAAAAATGAATTTTTTGAAAGAATGCCTTCTATTGAAAAATTTGCATTTGATTTCATTCCATATTTTGGAGGCATCTTTTCTCTCCATGTGTTGTAAACTTTATCTCAAACATTCTAAAGAACCATTAAAAAACAAACAAATTGTTGGTGTAAATAATTATTCATCATGGATATTATTACACTTACTTAAGTTTACTTAGGATAATGCATTTCATAGTAGTTTGGATATGAGACACTTGGGTGTTTGTGCCACATTGGGATAGTGTGTGTAGGAGAAATTCCACCTCTTATGGTGTTGATCTTGTTATTACACTATCATATCCACTTATTGTGGAGTGATAATTCCACCTTCGGTAGGTGATCCACCTCATGTGGAATATTATATTATTTCTCCTACCTACCCACACCTATTTCCTACCTACCCTTGTTTCTTATTGAGCCACATGTCATGTTTGTGTGCTCATACATATCCCTAGCCTTGCCTATATAAGCAGGCTCATCTACATTGTATGGAAAAGTTGTTGATCATTTTCTATTGATGAGAATACAGTTTATTCTTGTCCCATATTATGTCTCTATCTTGTACATTTCAATGACTTCTTGATCTTGGCAAAATCCAACATGGTATCAGAGCTATTGGAGTCTCATTGATTCGTCTTGAAGAGGCATTATTGTGACGTCAAGAGGCAGATCTGAGGAGCATCGTCATTTGGAGGCATCCTAGACCAGATCCGACCTCTCCATTGCGTCCGGAAGGCCATTTCCATGAATTTTGGTTATAAAGTTGGCCTATTTTGGTGAGAAAATTTTTTTTCCCCAATTTTGCTTATCGTACGGATTTTTCGAATATTTTATATATATTTTTCAAAAAAAAAAAATTTCTGCAAATTGTTTTGAAAAATTCAAAAAATCAAAAAAAATCGAAAAAGATCAAAAAATTGAAAAGCAAAAAAAGAAATAAAAAAAAAAAACAAAAAAAACCTGTTTTTGGGGGGTCCGCAGACCCCCCCCGTACCGGTCGTACCTGCGTTTTGCAAGTTGCAGGACCTGCGCAGACAGTACCGACCTCCCGGCGCACGTACCTGTCTGTTCCCTTGTTCTCCGCGTCGAAGATCACCGGCGCCGCACCGTCTCCGTCCGATCTGCGCCCGCCGCCCACCTTGTTCCGGCGCCCTCAGCAGGTAGCTCCGCCGGCTCTCAGCTTCGACGCCCACACCGCCTTCGTCTCCAGGAACCCCAGCGTCTTCCCTCGGCGATCGCTCCGTCTGTCTGTGCCGCCTCCGCCCCGGCGCTGCTCCCCGCTTCCTCAAACTCTCACCGGCTCCTCCCGCAAGCCGCCTCCGGCGCCGCTCGCCGCTCCTCGGCGCCCTCCGCCTCCCGCCACGCAGACAGACACATCCGCCACCTGCACAGTCAGCTCAGCGCGCTCGGCCACCTCATCCGCCACGTCGGACTTTCCGTACAACACGCAGATCAAACCGTACGACACGTAGACAGTACGGACTGCCACATCAACAGCCAAATCACCCTGCCACGTCGTCTATTCCGTACAGTACGGAACGTACAGTCAGCACCCACGTCATCTGTCCGTACGGTACGGACGCACAGTCAGCCAGGCAGCGAAGTTTTGGCGACGGTCATACGGCCGTCAAATTTAACACAGTGTTTTGCTGACATCAGCGCCACATCAGCAGGGTTTGAAAATTTTTTGACCCCCTCTCATTTGCATTTTTGATTTTGCAGTTCAACTTCAAATGGCCATAACTTGCTCATTTTTGCTCCTTTTTGGGTGCAATTTTTTTTGAAATGGGCTATAATTTCGTGCTCTCCACAGTGGTGAAAGAATTTTTTGATTTTGATGCATGGATTTTTCAGAAAATGCAGTTTTTGGTGACTGTCCCTGAGTAATCCCAGTTTTTGCAACTTCAGAGGCTTCGTTTGGGGTCATCCGACCTCCTTTTCAGGTGCCGTTTTTTTTGAAAGTGCGTATTTTTTTGTCTAATTTCACATGATGCTATCAGATTGATGTCATTGTAAGTAGAAATTTTACTTTCAGATCTTGGCCATTTTTGGCTCTCTTGGTACTTGTATATTTGCTTGAATCTCAGTTAGATTCATTGCACTATTGATTGAAGTCTCTTGTATCTCATTTGAGAAGTTGTAAAATTTGCATCATAAGTCCACTTTGCCTTGTTTTGCAAGTGGCTCATTGTAACCGCACTAAGTATAAAGTGCCAAAATCATCACTTTTGGGGGGGTACTTTGATTGATTGAATTTGGGGGGTGTCTCTTGTGCTTTTGTGCTCTTGTGTTCTTTCCTTTTTGCTGCTATGGGTTCTTCAAAGTTTCCTCTCTTAACTCCACATAACTATGCTACTTGGAAAATTGATGCATGGAGTAAACTTATGGAAAAAGGACTCACTCATTACATTGATGGAACTATTGTTGCTCCCGCTGATCCTAAGGCTGATCCAGTTGGTCACTTAGATTGGCTCACTAAAAATATCATGGCAATTGGTACCTTAAGAAAGTATGTATCAAAGGATCTCATTTTTCATATTGAGAAATGTACTCTAATCAAGGATGCTTGGCAAAAGTTTCAAGACTTGTATGGTCAAGTTGATGAGATTAGGGGATATCAAATTGATAGTGATCTCACCATGTTAGATCCCAAGAACTTTGATACTATACAAGATTATGTCACTAAGGCAAATGAGTTGAGGGCACAACTCAAAGATTGTGGCATTGATAAAAAGGATACTCAATTGATATTCAACTTGATAGGCAAGCTTCCACAAGAATATGCAGCATTTGTTTCTAGTTTCCAAACTCATAGAATGACAATGGGTTCAAGCTACAAAATGCCTACATTTGATGCTTTCAATGAAATGTTGATGATGGAACAAACTAAGTTGATAAGCATGGGCATTCTTAAGACTTCTTCTAAGTCTCAAGCATTAGTGGCAACTCAAGGAAACAAAGGAAATCAAGGAAAGGACAACTCAAACAAGAAGAAATGGCAATCAAAGCCTAAGGAAAAAGCATCATCTTCTCCACAACAAGGAGATTCATCTTCTTCTAAGAAAGATAATTCACCAAAGAGAGAGAGACCTACTTGTGCTTATTGTAAAAAGATTGGTCATGAGGAACATCGTTGCCATACTAAGAAGATTGATGAGCTCACACATATCATCAAAAAGCATAACATTGATTTGCCTAAAGTCTACAAGAAGGATGATTCATCAACTTCCACTTCCTCACATTCAAAAGGAAAAGGGCAAGCATTCATGGCTTCTACAAGTGGAAAGACTCACTCTTTTGGAACAAGAAAAGGACAAGCTCTATGTGCTACAACAGATCATACTTCAGAGAGATGGCTTCTAGATTCAGGGGCTTCTCATCATATGGCATCTTCACAATCTATGTTCTCAACATTTGAGCCTTGCACCATGCCACAGATTTTGATGGGCAATCATACATACATGGATGTGATTGGGAAAGGATCTATTGACATTGGGGATAACTCCTTCAATGATGTGTTGTGTGTACCCCACTTGACAAACAATCTCCTTTCTATCTATCAAATCACACATGGCGCAACTAAGAGAGTTGTGGAGTTCACACCTGACTCAGTTTTTATTAGAGACATGGAGACTAGAGCTATCATTGCAACTGGGGTGGTTGATCATGCATCTCGGTTATACTCCTTTTCAGATTTTGTTGATGATGATGATTTCACATTTGATGATTCTACACATGATGATCACACTTATTGTGATGATTCAGATTTTGAGGAGAACTTTGGACACTTGAATTTGGGGATTCTCACATGTAACCCAGTTCTTGAGTCTTGTATTTCATCTTCTCATATTGATATCACATCACCTATTGCACCTGATGATGCAGATAGTGCGACAGTTTTGCCTTCATGTGATTCAGTGCAGCAGGATATACATTGTCTTCCAGCTTCAGATTCATGGGATGATTACATGACAGATATTGCAGGTTTGTTTGTGGAATCCTACATTGCAGATTTGGGAGACATCATTGATGACATACATCTTCTCTTTGATGAAGATGATCCTTCTTCGATTGTTGCGAGGGCACACTCTGACCCTCTTGTTCATTCTCTACATGATCATTCTTTCAAGGTTGACATGATTGTGGATACTTATGTACAGCAGTTGGAGGAGGTCTCTTTATTCTTTGAGGAGACACATGAGTCTTTGGACATTGTTCTACATCCATCTCTACTAGATGTTGGAGTTCCTTTTTCAGCAGTATGGCACAGTTTACCATCTTTGGAAGGGGTATCTTTCAGCATCGACATGGGGACACTTGAGCAGTTTTCAGAGATTCCTTTCATCATGAGTTTTCTTCATACATCTTCCCTTCATGATTGGGGAGACTTCATGGATACACCTTTGGTTTTGTTTCTTCCTAAGGGGAGGAATGTTGTTCGACGTTCGTGGAGCAGTTTCTTCATACATTGAGCTTCTATCATTGGTGCAGATTCTTCATTGAGGGATGATCACAGTTTGACTTCTCTTCTTCTCTCGTATGGGGGGGACCTTTTCCTCACATGGGGTTTTGTTCCTCACATACTTCTTTGAGAGTTCTCTTGTATAGCTTTCATCTCTCTTTTTGGGGGAGGGTTTTTTCCCATTGGGTTTTTCTCTCTTTCCCCACTTTGCGAGAGATTTCATTGGTTTGCATGCATTTGCATTTGTGCATGGGTACCTAACATGGCCTCGTAGCCGGGACCCATCTTGCATTGCTTAGTTGCATTGTAGACTTAAGTGCATTCCCCTAAGTTGCACTTAAGGGGGGGTGTTGGTGTAAATAATTATTCATCATGGATATTATTACACTTACTTAAGTTTACTTAGGATAATGCATTTCATAGTAGTTTGGATATGAGACACTTGGGTGTTTGTGCCACATTGGGATAGTGTGTGTAGGAGAAATTCCACCTCTTATGGTGTTGATCTTGTTATTACACTATCATATCCACTTATTGTGGAGTGATAATTCCACCTTCGGTGGGTGATCCACCTCATGTGGAATATTATATTATTTCTCCTACCTACCCACACCTATTTCCTACCTACCCTTGTTTCTTATTGAGCCACATGTCATGTTTGTGTGCTCATACATATCCCTAGCCTTGCCTATATAAGCAGGCTCATCTACATTGTATGGAAAAGTTGTTGATCATTTTCTATTGATGAGAATACAGTTTATTCTTGTCCCATATTATGTCTCTATCTTGTACATTTCAATGACTTCTTGATCTTGGCAAAATCCAACACAAATAAAACCTATTGGACCAAAATATGCATCTTTGAATAAATTCATATCAAACCTACTACAAAATCAATCAACATTCAACTAGGCAAATAGAATGCCAGAGGAGACCAAAAAATATTTTATTTTGACACATCATATATCCTATAGAACTAACATAATCCACAAAATAATCAATCTAACATGACTCCTTCCTAGGTTGCAACAAGGAATAGAAAAATTCTACACTTTAAAAAAAGATAAACTTATGTGCTTTCTTTTTCACAAAGCTCTATCGGAAAAAAGAAAACTTTATAGCCTCTTTTGTGAGAATCCCACACTTCTATTCAATATCATTAAGTGCAAATCATTTCCAACAGTTTCACTTCTCACTATGTTGCAAACATAACTTCCTTCTAAACATTTTGAGTCTTCAATAATTGCTTCTATCCACCATGCAATATGCAATTCTACAGACCCCCAACATTGACAAAACATCCATGATCACATTACCCTAACACTAAATGAAGAGCGAAGAATTGATAAACTAAACCATCATTGCAAATTAGTAACAAAATGATAAATTGATATTCAGTTCCCAACTATCTAATTATCTAACTATTAATTATAAACAAACTATTATTCTATTTAATCTAATTTATTTATTCTAAAACTGAACAACTAATGTAATATTCTCCAACATAACAATCCATAAATTATATCATGTTTGTACCAAAAATGATAATCATATGCATACCCTCGTGAACAAAATGCATAACTCCAAGCATCATATAGAAAAAAACCAACATATGCATTACAAAATCACATAAACTATCTATCTTGTACCTTAATAAATAAACCATAACCATAATGATCGATCACATATATAACATAGATAAGTCATACAACCATCTAAAAAGTATATAGAAATGTTCATCCCAACCATCCATCATCTATCTTAATACATAAATCAATAACCATAATCATGCATCACATAAATAACATCCATAAGCCATATAATGATCCATAAAGTATATCAACATGTTTGTATATGACATGTTCAAAAAACATTTGAATAAAGACTTGACAATTCACTTACATTGACAAAAAAACCCTCTCAAATGTAGAGAAAAATTATTCATTCAATGTCAATTTCTTCAATTCATAGTAATTTGTCACTCTTCAAACTTTTTTGGCATAGCAGAGACTTGACAATCACAACCCAATACAAACACAAATTTGAATTTAGTTTAATAGTTAGCATTGTATCAATTCTCTAATAAAATAATTATAAATTTAACTATAAAGCTTTCCTCAAATTTATAAGATGTTTTATATAAATTACAATTGAAATAACATTACAACTTTCGATACAAGTACTACGTATGTAACTTTTGAGTTGACTTCTTAAAGTCTCTGTGTTCTAATAATTTAGAGTAACATGTTCGGTTTCCCATGGGCTTTTCCAATGTACAACGATCGTGTCTGGTCGATTCGAAGTCTTTATCCAAGTTGCAGAAGTTTTGAACATTTCGATTCAACACGTTGGATTGACTATGATTAATAAACAAGACTCGTTTACTTGTCTGCACAAGCGTGTTTGAAAGGTAAAATAATAATACGCAAACTATGTCAATTTTACTTACAAATAGTTTAACATGTAAACTAAATAGTATTTGAATAGAGTATAGTCCGACAAAGACATTCAAAGCGTAGTTTGTCAAACACCGTGCCGTCTCCCGCAAAATAAAAATAACGTTGCGACGTGAAGTGATTGACTGCCTTACATACGTGTCTTCCAAGTAAATTTGAAGTAAACGAGACGTGAAAGTGATTGTCGGACTTACCTATGTACCTTCGTTCCAAAACCTGTGCGAAATAGTGAGAAGATGTATTACTAGGGCTTTGTTCCAATAGCGTTTAACGTTTCAGACAGACAATAGAAATGGCCACTGATAGTCTGTTTGTATGCTATTGCTTCCTTTCAGTGCTTTATATGCTTTCTCTACCTCACAATTGCCATTCCCTGACTGTTGATGGTGGAGACAGTATCGCTTTGGGGGCCTCTCTCACTGGAAATCAGAGCATAGTTTCAAAGAATGGCACCTTCGAATTGGGATTTTTCTGTCCTAATGGAACCAATAACTGGTACATCGGTATCTGGTACGCCCAAATCACCGAGAAGACCATTATTTGGGTGGCTAATAGAGAGACTCCCATCAGAAACAAGCCGGGCGTTTTGAAGCTATCAACAGACGGCTATCTCAAACTATATGATTCAGAGGGACGCTCAATTTGGTCGACAAGGAAGAAACAGAAAGCTATAGCCTCGAGAGCTATCATACTTGATTCCGGTAGTTTTGCTATGTTGGGTGGACACACCATTTCGGAGATTGTCTGGGAGAGTTTCTTGTACCCGACAAACACAATCTTGTCCGGAATGAAGGTGTGGAAAGGCATAAAGCTAACTTCCTGGAGAAGCTCGTCGGATCCAGCGCCTGGACCCTTCTCTTTCCAAATGGATCCAACCCCAGGCAAGACGGACTTTTTGCTCCTATATAATAACAATATTAGTTATTTGAACAGCGGAGAGTGGGTTGGTAACCAATTCACCAACATGCCAGAGATGTCTAATAAGGACTCTTCTAAAATTCTTAAGACCGCCTTTGTAAAGATTTCTCCCACAAGGATGTACTTCACGTTTGATCAAATATCATTATTTGATAGTTTCACTCAGCGTGTAGTCCTCGACAAGTCTGGAGATCTAGCAGCATACAATCGAATTAGTGGTAGCAGCTGGAATCTTATCTGGTCTATACCTCGAGACCTCTGCCTTGTTTATAATCTATGCGGGGCTTACGGAGCGTGCAACAGTAACAATCTTCAATTCTGCAGCTGTCTCGAAGGCTTCAAACCAAGAGACAATCGCGCCTGGTTTTCACAAGATTGGTGGTTAAGCGGATGCGTTCGTAGTAGCCCTCTCCACTGCTCTGCCACCAACGGTACTACCGATGGTTTCCTGCAAAAGAACGACATATCCTTAGCTGAGGAAAAAGCAGTTTCATATTCCCAATACCCAACTCTATCAACATGCACAGCTGCATGCCTGGAAAATTGCTCCTGCAAAGCCTTCGATCACACTAACTCTACTCCTCCCATCTGTAGAATGTGGTTTGGGGATCTGTTCAATGTTCGCGTTGCATCAAACAACCAACCTATCTTCCTTCGCATGGCTGCTACTGAGTTGCAACAATCCATATCCAGTGGAGGCAGTAACCAAGGTCGTGTCCTTTCAATTTCACTTCCCGCAGGCACTGCTTTCGTTCTTGTTTCAGCTTTCCTTGTTATAATGTTTCTTCGGTGGAGGCGTGGAATGCTGGGCAAGGGAGGAGATATGGAAGGTGAGACTCTGCCTGCTTCGCTGAGAACATTCACTTACAAGGAGCTGCGAATTGCAACCAACAATTTCAGAGATAAGTTAGGGAAAGGAGCATTTGGTTCTGTCTTCAGAGGAGCTCTCCCAGACAATACCCTTGTAGCAGTTAAAAAATTAGAGGGGTCTACACAGGTAGAAAAGCAGTTTCGTGCAGAAATAAGCACAATCGGAAACATACAGCATGTCAATTTGGTTCGGCTTTGCGGGTTTTGCACAGAAGGATCACAAAGGCTGCTGGTTTACGAGTACATGCCCAACGGATCTCTCAATTCCTTTCTATTCGCTGGATCACAAAAGCTGTTGGACTGGAAGACACGATTCGAGATTGCTTTGGGCACTGCACGAGCTTTAGTTTATCTCCACGAAGAATGCCGAGATCAAATCATCCACTCTGATATAAAGCCCGAGAACATTTTGCTTGATAGCGATTTCAACCCCAAGGTGGCTGATTTTGGGCTGGCAAAGTTGGTGGGAAGAGATTTCAGCAGGGTTTTGACAAGCATGAGAGGAACTCGAGGTTACATCGCTCCCGAGTGGATCGACGGCTTAGCAATTACTTCCAAGGCAGACGTGTATAGCTTCGGCATGATGCTGCTGGAGATGATATCGGGTCGAAGAAATGTGGACATGAGCGTGAAGGAACACACTAAGCAATACTTTCCCATATGGGCTGCAACTCAAATTCTAAACGGAAACATGATGAGCATTGTGGACGAAAGAATTGCGATACATGCGGATGTTGAGGAGGTGAGAAGAGCTACTCTTGCAAGCCTGGTATGCATTTTAAAGGATGAGAATGAGAGGCCAAGCATGGCTCAAGTTATCCTGATGCTACAAGGAAAGATGAATCCTGATACACAACAGGTCATGAGATCTTTACAGTATCTAGTTGAATATTAGATTCCCGTTGTCAATTTGTTTTTCAATTTTTTTACGCCCTATGCTAAACTTAAAATGTTCAGCTCCTCTCTCAAAGGGTGCCTTCGCGGGTAAGGCTTGATTTGAGGAGGCAATAAACTTTGCATTTTCCGCCCGGGTGATTATGTATGTTAGATTCCCTAAGTGAATTTCTCATATATATATATATATATATATACTAGCAACAAATTTGTAATCAAGCATGGAATTTTCATCATGTCAATAACAATTACTTTATTATGACATTTTCAACTAAACTGACTGTCTATAGATTTATATTACCTTGGAATTGATAAAATAAAACAAAATAATAGTTATTACAAGATTAATAATTTGAAATGAGTCGAGTGGGAGGTAAGGCGGGAGCGGGGGTTTCAAGGGAGTCTACTCTTTTTGCTGTCTCAGAGGCCAGTTTTGGGGTCTTGTTATTCTTGGTCTCGCTCCCAAGGATGTTGATTTGTTCCTCGAGGGTGTTGTTCATTCTTGCCTTTTTCTTCTCCTCACCCTTTCTGACTTTTGGCCCTCTTTGAGGGGTTGGTTTAGTGGTTTGGTCCCTCGGATGCTATCTAGAGTTCCTTCGATGTGGGTTGTTTTGTATGTTTCTATCCTCATTGGCCCCTTGGTTGGCTTACCCCTTACTTTTTGGTTTTTACTTCAACATCTTTGGTTTTCTTTGGTTCTACCTATAGAGGTGGCAGTATCTTCTTTAGAGGTGAAGATGGATGGTGTTGGACATGACTAATCTTCTATTGAGGTGAAGGTGGATGTTGCAGTTGAGACTGGAAAATGCTCTTGGGAAGTTGATGATGTGTTGCCTCGCCCTCCTATAGAGGTGTAATGGTTCCATGGGGTTTTGATTGAGCGAGGTTTGTCTGCATAGTTGATCTTCTCTCCTTGTCCTACTGAGGTGGCTCTCTCTCCTATTGAGGTGGAGAGAAGGTGTATGGGAGTATTTCAGCTGCTGCTATTCATGTTGGTTGAGGGAGCCTGTCAAAACCCTCATGGATTTCTTTGTAGAAAGTTTTGGATGCCTTCTTAAAACCTTGTTTCCCAAAATGTGCCTTTAGGATATGCAGTTGTTATCTAGGCCTCGACAAGTTGTGGAAGCCTTGTAAAATCCACTCTCTTAGGTTGTGGGAGCCTTGTAAAACCCACTCTCAAGGTTGAGGGACCTGGAAAAATCCTATGTTTCTTGTTTCTCTCAGGGACAGGCTAGATGCTAGTGGTTTTCAAGCGCCCAATTTGGCTAATGTTTTTTTTTTAGGTTCAAGCTTTGTGGTTTTTTGTGGCCTCAAGATTTTGTTACAAGTTATGGGAGCCTGGGGAAACCCTTCTTGTTGGTTGAGGGTGCTTGAAAATACCCTCATTCTTTATTTTTTGAGGACTATTGTTTGCTGATTTAGATCCTCTACTTGGGCCAGCCTCTTTTGTAATGTTCTAATCTTGAGGATTGGATGGTGTTTGATTGGCTATGATTGCTTTGTTTTTTACTTATGCTTTGTGCAGTCTTTGGGTTTTGGGATCTGGATGCCCATAAGTCCATAAGGTTTCAGGTCCTTTCTAAAACCTATTGTTTGCTGTCAGGTAGTCTAGTCTATCTTTCAATGGCAACTCTCTGATTCTAAGGGTTTCGAGGCCCCTTTGAAACCTGTTTTATCCTAATAAAAAAATTTACATTTTTTTCATTTAAAATTATTTTATTTTTATTAGATTATAAGTTTTGTCTTGTTTTTATTAAAGACCATTTTTTTAAAGGTGAAAATGGAAAGCCACTATATTAAATTAATTAATAGCTGGTTCAAGGGCTTCTAGAGGAAAGAGCCAGCAAGAAAACCTCTATTCCTAGCCCAAAATAACAATGACTAAAGTACAAAGCGACTTAGAAATCAGCCTAAGAGCCTATATATCTAAATAAGCCATGGATTGGCCCAGTTAGGACCTACAAATTGCAAAAACATCTTGTCTAAATTGGCCTTAATATTATGACAGCTACAATGCATTTACCCCAAAGCACAATCTTATATACACTTGGTTTGTCCATGGAATACTATTTGCATATCATGTGGACCTTATGGTAAATCTACCATAATTTACATTTACAAGAGAGCAACATATAGCTTGAAAAGTCTACACATAAAGTGTGTAGTTAAAACAAGAACCGTGTGCCCTGTATCTGTGTGTTTTGTATCTGCCACATGAGAAAAACTTCCAAAAACTCATTACCATTGCCATCTCAATCACTACTCCATGCATTGTCATGCAAAGGACCTATGTCTATCCATATCTAAACTATGCATGTCAGTCTCATGCATACCGATCACTACCATATTGCCTTGCAATCAAGTGCAAATTTGTCATCACGCTCAAAATCTTTGTCTAACCATATGCATTCTATGCATATCGGTCACATGTATATTGATCTCTATCATATTGCCTTGCAATCGAAGTTGATACCAATCATTGTCATATTTCCTTTCCATCGTCTTAACACAAACCCAATTTTGTATATGACCAACTAATAAGGTACCTATTACCATACCAAAAGTGCAGAAACCTAACCAATGGATGAAATTATAAACAAGAATTCTTGGCCCATGAATGAACAAGTGAGCAACAAAACTGTCACACCAATGAGGTCTTCATCCCTAATTTTTTATGGATCTGGCAGATCTGCCTGGAAGACAAAGCTATGATTTCCAACATTAATAGGCCCAATAAGTACATTCTTCAACATCTGATCATAAGATTCATCTTCTACTGACCCAACATATGTCAACATCCATTCCAAATCTTCTTTTAGAGGAGCCAGGCATTCATATGATATCTCAAATTGAAACGAGATGAGAAAAGCAACAGGATTGTCAACAACTGTTATGTTGGTTAAGCTCACCGCACTCATTTTATATTTTCCAAACACCCAAAATTTCAAATCCAACAATATGAACACCTAAAAAGGCTACACGCATGGAAAACCTCCCCTGTTGATACTCAAGTAAGATAACTCTCCCTCATTAAGCTACAGGACACAAAGGACACAAAGTGAGGAAGATTTAATTTATACTGATTTTTAGTAGAGGAGAGATAAAATAGTTGAAGATCTTTACAAATGACAACCCTCCTCTTCACTCTGATTACTTCAGTGTATTGGCTTCCACTTAGCGACCTGGGATGTAAATTTAGCAGCCTCCTTGGTTGGGTCATTTTAGGAGTTGAGGCCACATATCCTCTCTTGAGATCCTTCACAGCAACATTCTTAGCATTGAGTCCCACATTATCACTAGGTAATGCCTTCTGCAAGGCTTCATGTTGCATTTCAATGGACTTAACCTCAGTGGTCAGCCCAGTTGGACCAAAAGTGACAATTGTGCCTGGTTTCAACACTACAGTCTCAACACCAATCTTGTAAAAAAACTAAAGTGGCAACCTAAGAGTCTTGCCTGAAGGATGTTTAGGATCTAAAACCTAGTCAAGGGCATCCAAGTGTATGGGGGGCCCTTAAACCAATCAAGGTTGGCTGATCTCTCAATCACGTTATCACCCTCAAATCCAAAGATAGGAGCAAGTGGAATTTTGTCAAGGTTCTACCCAACCTTCTTTAGGTAAGAGGATACTTCCTTTACAATTTCCTCATAGCGACCCTTAGAGTATTTGGGAGTGGTAGCATCAATCTTGTTACAGCAGCAAATCATTTTCTTCACTCCCAGGGTGAATGCTAGCAAAGCATGTTCTTAGGTCTGTCCATCCTTAGAAATACCAGCCTCAAAACCTCCAATTGTTGAATCAGTAATCAGCACTACACACTCAACCTGCATCAATCACGGTTTCTACCTTTGTTGCTTCTAATGAGCATGAGCAACACCTGCCCTGTTTGATTTGTGATTCCTGGCACTCTGTAGATTCCCGTACCTCAACTTAGGAGGCACCAGGTTCTTCAAACAAGGAGATAATAAAACACCTCTCTACTCTCTCAAACGCATCCCTCAAGAAACTCTTGCATTTTTTCAAATAGTCTTTGTTCATATTGTTATGATAAGAAACATCTCCTTAGAGATGACAATCAAGTCAACGATTTATAGAGTTTTTCCAAGTTCACAATCTGCAACAGGCTAGGATATTCATAAATGTTAATAGGTGTAATTGAGGAGTCCCAATTTAAGTTCTCACAACCCATGTTTTCCAGTAGATCTACAAGTTTATTCCCCTCTCTATATGTATGAGAGACATAACATTCCTTAAATGAGTCCAAAGTGCCCAAATGTATTGAGGATATATGCTATTTTCCAATTCGTTGATTGTCTATTTATGTAAGCATCAACAATCAAGGTTGAGTCACCTTGAATTTGTATATTTGAACAGCCTATTTTTTAGCTATTAATCCATTTAAAAGAGCAACAACTTTAGCCATATTGTTAATCCTAGATGGAATGTTGGAGGACTTCAATGTAATCAGATTACCAAGACGGTCCCTAATGTAGATTCCAATACCTGAAATACCCGGATTACCTTTTGAGGTGCCATTAAAATTCAAATTGATGATATTGGGGCATGATGGTTGTCATTTGATCTTTGATCTATTAATGGGCTACTAAGGATGACATATTGGAGTAGAGAAGGAAGGTAACCTAATTTCTTTCCATTCATTGATAGTGAAGTTATCCTATGGAATAAAGGTGTAATTACCATTTATATTTTGAATGTTGGCATTAACTATCTCTGAAATAGATTTTTGTACCCCATCCAAAAGCATCTGTACATTAGACATTGTTTGTCAAAAAAATCTTGTATTTCTTTCCTGCCAAATTGACCAAATAACAATGGTTGGGATGCATTTCTAGATGCATGCAAGTAATGAATTAGAGAACACGGTGGTCCATGATTGGAACATGTCCCATAATGTATTAGGTAGTGGCATAGCTAGATTTAATTTATTCATGACAAATTGCCAACATTATTGGGCAAAGGAACAGTTCATGAATAAATGATCAGCTATCTCCATCTCCTTGTTACATAAAACATAATTGAAAGGCTGAGTAATATTGAGTTTACGCAATTTGTCACTTGTTAGGATTATTTTCTTAAGTGCTAACCAAGCAAAACATCCCTCTTTTGGCAACACCGAGTTATTCGAGCAAAAGGAGTAGGCCCTATGATTCAATTTTTTATTTTTCATCTAGTGAATAGCTTTGTACCCATTTTTAACTGAATAATTTCCATTTTTGGATGGTGCCTAGATCAAGGTGTCTTTCTTGTTTGATATGTATACCTCTCTCTCAAAGAAGATATGCTAAGAAATTGTTGCCTGATCTGAAAGTATAGGGAGTGTTGAAGGATCCTTCCAAATAGCCTTTCCTGAGAAGATATCTACAACACAGATATAATCAAATAACTTTATCCCCCAATTATCACTGATAACTTGTGCTGCACTAGCCAACTCCACATTTTGAATCAAAGGTGGCAGCCCATTCGATGAATCAATCCAAAACTTAATGCTTTCCCCATTATGGACTTCCCATGACACATATCTAGTGATAACTTCTCTCAAAGATCTCATGAAGTTCCATATGGTTGAGCCTTGAGGAGCATCTGAGACTTTTAAGATCCTTGAGTAGTCATTGGTGTCCAAATACTTGCCTACATTATTTTGCACCATTTTTTATGGGGTTTGGAGTACATCTGTCATACTAACTTACCTCCAAAGGCCTTGTTTCTTTTAGAAAGATCTTGCAAACCTACACCCCCCACCTCCTTTCTATTTTCCATATCTTCAAGTGACACCAAAGGTATCTTTTTAGTATCCATCATATTACTTTTCCATAAGAAGTCTCTTATGAGTTTTTGTATTTGGTGGATGACAAATTTAGGGGCTTTAATAACTGAAATGTAATAATTTGGTATTGCAGAAAGGACAGATTTAATGAGTAGGATTTTACCTGATAGGGAAAGCCATCATGTTTTCCATGCAACAACTTTGTCCTTTATTCTTTCAACTATAGATTTTCAATAACTAGCTTTATTGGATCCCATTAAAAATGGTATTCTGAGGTAGGCGGTTAGACGTTCTTCTAGTGTAAATCCCAATATTTTAACTATTTTTGTTGATATTATCTAATTAGTGTTGAAGATGTATACCTTTGATTTATCAAAATTTATCTTCTGACCTGATACAGCTGTATAAAGATCCAAAGTCTGTTTGATCCTTTTATTCTTTAATTTGTATGTAAATGTTTATTTTATTTTGAAAAGTGTCATACATAATATTAAAATTCTTTTATTCACTTAAAAGTATTGTTTAAAATACATATCAACTTTTTTATATTTTTTATTTGACAAACTCAACCACTACACTCAACACTCCATTATAGTTACGTCTCTCAATAAAACAAAAGTCGCATGGATATCTTAAATGCATCTGTAATAACCCACTTAACTTAATCCAAAAACTCAACTAATTTTTTCTTTTAATATATAAAAATATTGATTTCTTATTCTTACTTATTCTTTTTTTTTTTTTATTCAATCACATACTCAAGTACATCTATCCAAATGAGATAGGCATCCATCCAACTGGGATGGGCATCTAACCATACGGGTTAGGCATCTATCCATATGGGACTAGGCATCTAACCATATGGGTTAGGCATCTGTCCATACGGGACAAGAGGTTTCATCTATCCAATCTGGGATAGGCATCTACCCAAACAGGGTAGGCATTTATTCATAAGAATAGGATATGCTCTGGCTAGAGACTTTAGACTCATTGGGACCATCTGGGTCCTGAGCCACTCTCTAAAGACTACACTCCCCTACTAGGAGTGCACCGAGGTCACCGTCCTTAGCAGTATTAAAATAATTACATAAACAAGCTTGAGTTTCACCTTGGAATTCGTCCTAAAGCCTCAGGAAGTCAAGCGAATTTATACGAGATTCCTTCTGAGTATGCATTGAATTAATTTTAACCTTTCAATTAGTATTTGCACCATTTGATTAAAAGACCAAGGAGCTTCAAGAACCAACTACTCACCCATAACCAAATCCTAATCCCCATCCCTGAACGCCTTAGTACAAGGGACAACTTCGTCCCTAGACTGCCTACATACCCATTTCAGCACGGGATCAAGGCGTAAAGTATGTAGTTTTGGTTTCTAAATATGGTTTAATGTAAACTGTTTGGTGGGCACGCAACCCTTTCTAGGGTCAATGTCCCAGATAGTTTCTCTGTGGTTGCTACTCACGATGGTAGCTCTATAGCAAAAAGGCTGAAGGTGACCTCATGCTTGTGGCCTAAAACAACTAGTTCCTATTTTCTATTAAATACGTCACGCTTAATCCATTATCATACTTTGAAAAATCATCAAGATAGATAAATTCCAAATTATCACACACCGCCAAACCCTAATGGGGTTTTCTAAGGTTTAACTGAGCAGATGTAAATTCATTTAAAAATTCATATTTTTAGATTATCGATCCAAGGGGGATTACCCTCCCCTTGGATTTTAACTTCCAAATGACCCTTATTTCTCCCTGGTGATTTAGAGGGACGATGCCATAGATGTTGTTATTGCAACTTTATTAGGCATTAAGTGTAGTAGTTCAACACGACGGCATTACCCGTAAGTGTGACCCAGAGGCACCATAGATACCGAACGCTGCTAATTTTTAGTTTCAACTCCTCTTGTTTAGTTATCTAACTAGGAATTTAACTTTGAATTCATGAATCCTAAAAGAAGCAATATACCAATACAATTATGAAAAAGAAACTATTATATACAAGGAATTATCGCTTGAATTTAAAAACTAAACTATGAATTTTTACGTAATTGAAAGGAACATAAACAAATCGACTACCTGGAATAGTATTTTCTCCAAAGGAAAGTTATGATAATTAAAAATATGAAAACTTGAACTAAATACATGAAATTACTAATTTCTTGGAAACCATGATACTTTCAAAGATAACTTATGAAAATGATTTGAATTACTTGCAAGATATAATTGTTTTGGACAAACCATTACACAATAAGTATGAATCCTAGTACCAATTTGCTTGAAAGAAAATTAAATGATTGAATAGCAAGAATTTGGAAATGAATTTTAACACCTACTTGTTTGAAGTGGAAAGTACTTAATAATAATCCCAACTAATTCTTCCATATGAAGTAATACAAATTTCATCTACAAATGATAACACTACTTTAAATGTGAGTCCTAATACTTGAAAGGTACTAAATTGCTTGAAATAGAATTTAAATTATCAAATAATTATACTTTGGAAATGAATTTAATACTCACTTGTTGAAGGGAAAAGGAAACAACTATTCAACAATAAGCTTCAAATTAACCACATTATTCTTAGTTACTAATTGTTTGAAAAAAGAGATTAGACAAGAGTGTAAGCACTTGCTAGTTAACCAAGTAAATAATACTAAGTCTCCTAATAAGCAATTCTAATCAATAAACTTCTAGTTGCTTTTGAACTAATACCTTTGCAAGATTATAAAGTGATAACTAATTACTCCTTCCACTTGAATTAACGTTAACTTTATCGTTGGATACATTCTACAAATAATAACTTTATCAATTTCAAATACTTCAAAGGGAGCTAATGTTTGCTCCTTAAATTACCCTCAATTAGAATTGTTATTTAATTTTCTAAGTGATCATGGAGTAGGTTTCTTGAAACTCATTTGCTAAAATAATTTCGGTTTTGAATAAACTCTCTTTGCATCCTAATTAATACTATTACCATATGAATATTTAACTACGCAATTTACCTCTAAATTTAATGTTAATTAAATTTATCCTTACTAATTACTTGTATTATTAAGTGTAACTTTTCCTTTTTACTAGTCTTATGTTTCTTTTAGCTAGAAGGTAAATGATTTTAACTATTAAAAGAAGTGACTATTCGCAATGCCTTATATACTCATATCTTGGAATCTAATAAAGAAACAAATCAAATAATCAACCTTTCGAATTGAGACACATTAACTCATGTTGCTGAAATAACTAAAAGGGTTACTATGAATCTAAACACATTACTTGTTAGGTAAATTCTTTTAACATTTGATACTTGTACTAATTGAAATATACAAAAGATAGTTTGAAGTCCAAAAATTAAAAATAAATAAATAAAGAACTTAGATATTTGAAATGTATTAATTGTCTTGGGAAAATCTACTTACTACTAGGTACAATTTGAGACTAAATAGAGACACTTGAAGAAAAAGAACCAATACTATAGAATAAGTGTATCATTGGTGAAATATCATTTTTCCCTAAAGGATTAATCACATCTTAAATTTTTCTTCAATAAACAAACTTTACTATACACTAAAGAATAAATCACTTCTTATAAGAGTAGATTATAAATTTGATTTCAACTATGTTGACATAAATAAATTTTAATTACCAAATTCTAATGAATAAATTTTATCTAAATAAACCCCTTAGTATATATACATAAAATAAATTTTAATTGTAAATCCTAATTGTATTTTACTTTAAATAAAGCACCCCCACCTCCTCTTTTCTTTTTTTTTCATTATTACTAACTTCAAAAAAATCAATTTTAAATTTTAACGATGTAAACAAACTATAAAATAAATAATTCTAATAAATTAAAATTCATTCATTCAACAATTAATAAATTATAATTTAATTCACTCAACTCGAATCAATGCAAATCAATTTAACATTAACAAGATGTTATTTATAAACAATTGGTATGAATTTTAAGACAACATATACCAATATTATTTTATATCCTAAACTTATTATAGTCAACTATATATAATATATCAATTATATTAATAATTTATTAATAACTAAATTAAAAATAAAATTGTAAAAATAACAGCAGTTATACCAATTGATATAACATGGTTGCCATGCCATAATAACTCTACATGCCTGAAACTTAAGTAACATTAATTCTTAAAAGATTTATATAAGTATTTTTATTATTATTTTTTTATTGTATTTATCTATATATATTGATTTGATCTGAGTTTATAAAAAAATAAATAAATAAACAGAGATAGATTTAGGAATTAAATTATATATTCACTAAAAGATATAATTAATTCACATAGAACAATAAGTGAAAGAAAATAAATAAGTAAATAAATAAATTTATCTTTGATGCATTATGAGATGGGTAATAATTTTTATTTTATTTTTTAAGTTTCTCATAGAAGTGATATTATTCAGGGAGAAAGAAAAACACATGTTCCCAGGGAGATACAAATTTTCTTAAATAGATGAACAAGTATATGTTCATAGAAAAATAATTAAATTAATTCACAGAGAGGGAGTAAAATTTATTTACAGGGAAGGAAAGATTATATTCATAGATGTTTACAAAGGAACAATTTTATGCTTTATGCTCACAAAAAGAGTAAAACAAGATCTATACACAGATGAATAAATTAAATAAGAGAAGTAAGATTTATACACAGGTAATCATATGCTCACAGAAATAAGTTTATTCACATGAAAGTAATAAAAAAATAAAAATAAAGATTTATACACAGATGATCAACATATATTCACAGAAAGATAAGTTTATTCACATGAAGATAATTACATATGGAAAATAAGATTTTTTTCACAAAGACCCTTTTTCTAGATTTTAAAATTCAAGAAAGCCAAAGCAAAGATTTGATTTTTCTTTCTTTTTCTCTAAAACAGATTACATATATAAAAAGAAATATTCATATGCATTTTTTTTGAAAAAGAACTTTTATCAGTGTATTACTTTTTTTAATTTTATTTATTTATTTATAATGAAAATAGATTTTCTTTTGATTAATCTTTCTAAACAATTAAGATGAGCAATTTTTTTATATAAATGAAGATTCCAGAGAGATAAAATCTATATATAAAAAAATATAAATTTTTCACATGTAAATGAGAGAATGCAAGAGAGGAGAACCTGGAATGTCAAAGATTGATGTTGAATCCTCTCCAATCTTCTAGCTATCCTTCTTAGATACTTCCTTGTAACTTCATTATTCTTAGTTACTAGTTGTTTGAATAAAGAGATTAGACAAGAGTGTAAGCACTTGCTAGTTAACCAAGTAAATAATACTAAGTCTCCTAATAAGCAATTCTAATCAATAAACTTCTAGTTGCTTTTGAACTAATACCTTTGCAAGATTATAAAGTGATAACTAATTACTCCTTCCACTTGAAGTAACGTTAACTTTATCGTTGGATACATTCTACAAATAATAACTTTATCAATTTCAAATACTTTGAAGGGAGCTAATGTTTGCTCCTTAAATTACCCTCAATTAGAATTGTTATTTAATTTTCTAAGTGATCACGGAGTAGGTTTCTTGAAACTCATTTGCTAAAATAATTTCGGTTTTGAATAAACTCTCTTTGCATCTTAATTAATACTATTGCCATATGAATATTTAACTACGCAATTTACCTCTAAATTTAATGTTAATTAAATTTATCCTTACTAATTACTTGTATTATTAAGTGTAACTTTTCCTTTTTACTAGTCTTATGTTTCTTTTAGCTAGAAGATAAATGATTTTAACTATTAAAAGAAGTGACTATTCACAATGCCTTATATACTCATATCTTGGAATCTAATAAAGAAATAAATCAAATCTAACATTAACTCATGTTGCTGAAATACCTAAAAGGGTTACTATGAATCTAAACACATTTACTTGCTAGGTAAATTCTTTTAACATTTGATACTTGTACTAATTGAAATATACAAAAGATAGTTTGAAGTCCAAAAATTAAAAATAAATAAATAAAGAACTTAGATATTTGAAATGTATTAAATGTCTTGGGAAAATCTACTTACTACTAGGTACAATTTGGGACTAAATAGAGACACTTGAAGAAAAAGAACCAATACTATAGAATAAGTGTATCATTGGTGAAATATCATTTTTCCCTAAAGGATTAATCACATCTTAAATTTTTCTTTAATAAACAAACTTTACTATACACTAAAGAATAAATCCCTTCTTATAAGAGTAGATTATAAATTTAATTTCAACTATATTGACATAAATAAATTTTAATTACCAAATTCTAATGAATAAATTTTAACTAAATAGACCCCTTAGTATATATACATAAAATAAATTTTAATTGTAAATCCTAATTGTATTTTACTTTAAATAAACCCCCCCCCGCTCCTCTTTTTTTTTTTCATTACTACTAACTTCAAAAAAATCAATTTTAAATTTTAACGATGTAAACAAACTATAAAAAAAATAATTCTAATAAATTAAAGTTCATTCATTCAACAATTAATAAATTATAATTTAATTCACTCAACTCGAATCAATGCAAATCAATTTAACATTAACAAGATGTTATTTATAATCAATTAGGGAAAGGAGCATTTGGCTCTGTCTTCAGAGGAGCTCTCCCAGACAATACCCTTGTAGCAGTTAAAAAATTAGAGGGGTCTACACAGGTAGAAAAGCAGTTTCGTGCAGAAATAAGCACAATCGGAAACATACAGCATGTCAATTTGGTTCGGCTTTGCGGGTTTTGCACAGAAGGATCACAAAGGCTACTGGTTTACGAGTACATGTCCAACGGATCTCTCAATTCCTTTCTATTCGCTGGATCACAAAAGCTGTTGGACTGGAAGACATGATTCGAGATTGCTTTGGGCACTGCACGAGCTTTAGTTTATCTCCACGAAGAATGCAGAGATCAAATCATCCACTCTGATATAAAGCCCGAGAACATTTTGCTTGATAGCGATTTCAACGCCAAGGTGGCTGATTTTGGGCTGGCAAAGTTGGTGGGAAGAGATTTCAGCAGGGTTTTGACAAGCATGAGAGGAACTCGAGGTTACATCGCTCCCGAGTGGATCGACGGCTTAGTAATTACTTCCAAGGCAGACATGTATAGCTTCGGCATGATGCTACTGGAGATGATATCAGGTCGAAGAAATGTGGACATGAGCGTGAAGGAACACACTAAGCAATACTTTCCCATATGGGCTGCAACTCAAATTCTAAACGGAAACATGATGAGCGTTGTGGACGAAAGAATTGCGATACATGCGTATGTTGAGGAGGTGAGAAGAGATACTCTTGCAAGCCTGGTATGCATTTTAAAGAATGAGAATGAGAGGCCAAGCATGGCTCAAGTTATCCTGATGCTACAAGGAAAGATGAATCCTGATACACAACAGGTCATGAGATCTTTACAGTATCTAGTTGAATATTAGATTCCCGTTGTCAATTTGTTTTTCAATTTTTTTACGCCCTATGCTAAAGTTAAAATGTTCAGCTCCTCTCTCAAAGGGTACCTTCGCGAGTAAGGCTTGATTTGAGGAGGCAATGAACTTTGCATTTTCCGCCCGGATGACTATGTATGTTAGATTCCCTAAGTGAATTTCTCATATATATATACTCATATACTAGCAACAAATTTGTAACCAAGCATGGAATTTTCATCATGTCAATAACAATTACTTTATTATGATATATTCAACTAAACTGACCGTCTATAGATTTATATTACCTTGGAATTGATAAAACAAAATAATAGTTATTACAAGATTAATAATTTGAAATGAGGCGAGTGGGAGGTAAGGCGGGAGTAGGGGTTTCAAGGGAGTCTACTCTTTTTGCTGTCTCAGAGGCCACTTTTGGGGTCTTGTTATTCTTGGTCTCGCTCCCAAGGATGTTGATTTGTTCCTTGAGGGTGTTGTTCATTCTTGCCTTTTTCTTCTCCTGACCCTTTCTGACTTTTGGCCCTCTTTGAGGGGTTGGTTTAGTGGTTTGGTGCCTCGGATGCTATTTAGAGTTCCTTCGATGTGGGTTGTTTTTTATGTTTCTATCCTCATTGGCCCCTTGGTTGGCTTACCCCTTACTTTTTGGTTTTTACTTCAACATCTTTGGTTTTCTTTGGTTCTACCTATAGAGGTGGCAGTATCTTCTTTAGAGGTGAAGATGGATGGTGTTGGACTTGACTAATATTCTATTGAGTTGAAGGTGGATGTTGCAGTTGAGACTGGAAAATGCTCTTGGGAAGTTGATGATGTGTTGCCTCGCCCTCCTATACAGGTGTAATGGTTCCATGGGGTTTTGATTGAGCGAGGTTTGTCTGCGTAGTTGGTCTTCTCTCCTTGTCCTACTGAGGTGGCTCTCTCTCCTATTGAGGTGGAGAGAAGGTGTATGGGAGTATTTCAGCTACTGCCATTCATGTTGGTTGAGGGAGTCTGTCAAAACCCTCATGGATTTCTTTGTAGAAAATTTTCGATGCCTTGTCAAAACCTTGTTTCCCAAAATGTACCTTCAGGATATGCAGTTGTTATCTAGGCCTCGATAGGTTGTGGAAACCTTATAAAACCCACTCTCTTAGGTTGTTTCTCTCAGGGATAGGCTAGATGCTAGTGGTTTTCAAGCGCCCAATTTGGCTAATGTTTTTTTTTAGGTTCAGGATTTGTGGTCTTTTGTGGCCTCAAGATTTTGTTACAAGTTATGGGAGCCTGGGGAAACCCTTCTTGCTGGCTGAGGGTGCTTGAAAATACCCTCGTTCTTTATTTTTTGAGGACTATTGTTTGCTGATTTAGATCCTCTGCTTGGGCCAGCCACTTTTGTAATGTTCTAATCTTGAGGATTGGATGGTGTTTGATTGGCTATGATTGCTTTGTTTTTTACTTATGCTTTGTGCAGTCTTTGGGTTTTGGGATCTGGATGCCCATAAGTCCATAAGGTTTCAGGTCCTTTCTAAAACCTATTGTTTGTTGTTAGGTAGTCTAGTCCATCTTTCAATGGCAACTCTCTGATTCTAAGGGTTTTGAGGCCCCTTTGAAACCTCTTTTATCCTAATAAAAAAATTTACATTTTTTTCATTTAAAATTATTTTATTTTTATTAGATTATAAGTTTTGTCTTGTTTTTATTAAAGATCATTTTTTTAAAGGCGAAAATGGCAAGCCACTATATTAAATTAATTAATAGCTGGTTCAAGGGCTTCTAGAGGAAAGAGCCAGCAAGAAAACCTCTATTCCTAGCCCAAAATAACAATGACTAAAGTACAAAGCGACCTAGAAATCAGCCTAAGAGCCTATATATCTAAATAAGCCATGGATTGGCCCAGTTAGGACTTACAAATTGCGGAAACATCCAATATAAATTGGCCTTAATATTATGACAACTACAATGCATTTACCCCAAAGCACAATCTTATATACACTGGTTTTGTCCATGGAATACTATTTGCATATCATGTGGACCTTATGGTAAATCTAACACAATTTACATTTACAAGAGAGCAACATATAGCTTGAAAAGTCTACACATAAAATGTGTAGTTAAAACAAGAACCATGTGCCCTGTATCCATGTGTTTTGTATCTACCGCATGAGAAAAATTTCCAAAAACTCATTACCATTGCCATCTCAATCACTACTCCATGCATTGTCATGCATAGGACCTATGTCTATCCATATCTAAACTATGCATGTTGGTCTCATGCATACCGATCACTGCCATATTGCCTTGCAATCAAGTGCAAATTAGTCATCACGCTCAAAATCTTTGTCTAACCATATCCATTCTATGCATATCGGTCACATGCATATTGATCTCTGTCATATTGCCTTGCAATCGAAGTTGATACCAATCATTGTCATATTTCCTTTCCATCGTCTTAACACAAACCCAATTTTGTATATGACCAGCTAATAAGGTACCTATTACCATACCAAAAGTGCAGAAACCTAACCAATGGATGAAATTATAAACAAGAATTCTTGGCCCATGAATGAACAAGTGAGCAACAAAACTGTCACACCAATGAGGTCTTCATCCCTAATTTTTTATGGATCTGGCAGATATGCCTGGAAGACAAAGCTATGATTTCCAACATTAATAGGCCCAATAAGTACATTCTCCAACATCTGATCATAAGATTCATCTTCTGCTGACCCAACATATGTCAACTTCCATTCCAAATCTTCTTTTAAAGGAGCCAGGCATTCATATGATATCTCAAATTGAAATGAGATGAGAAAAGCAATAGGATTGTCAACAACTGTTATGTTGGTTAATCTCACCGCACTCATTTTATATTTTCCAAACACCCAAAATTTCAAATCCAACAATCTGAACACCTAAAAAGGCTACACACATGGAAAACCTCCCCTGTTGATACTCAAGTAAGATAATTCTCCCTCATTAAGCTACAGGACACAAAGGACGCAAAGTGAGGAAGATTTAATTTATACTGATTTTTAGTAGAGGAGAGATAAAATAGTTGAAGATCTTTACAAACAACAACCCTCCTCTTCACTCTGATTACTTCAGCGTATTGGCTTCCACTTAGCGACCTAGGATGTAAATTTAGCAGCCTCCTTGGC
Organism: Cryptomeria japonica; assembly: GCF_030272615.1. Classification (NCBI taxonomy): domain Eukaryota; kingdom Viridiplantae; phylum Streptophyta; class Pinopsida; order Cupressales; family Cupressaceae; genus Cryptomeria; species Cryptomeria japonica. The sequence goes on along the minus strand of NC_081411.1, from coordinate 668,709,203 downwards.
TAGGTCATTTTTGGAGTTGAGGCCACATATCCTCTCTTGAGATCCTTCATGGCAACATTCTCAGCATTGAGTCCCACATTATCACTAGGTAATGCCTTCTGCAAGGCTTCATGTTGCATTTCAACGGACTTAACCTCAGTGATCAGCCTAGTTGGACCAAAAGTGACAATTGTGCCTGGTTTCAACACTACAGTCTCAACACGCCCCACAGGCATAGTTCCAATAGCACCAATCTTGTAAAAAAACTAAAGTGGCAACCTAAGAGTCTTGCCTGAAGGATGTTTAGGATCTAAAACCTAGTCAAGGGCATCCAAGTGTATTGGGCCCTTAAACCAATCAAGGTTGGTTGATCTCTCAATCACGTTATCACCCTCAAATCCAAAGATAGGAGCAAGTGGAATTTTGTCAAGGTTGTACCCAACCTTCTTTAGGTAAGAGGATACTTCCTTTACAATTTCCTCATAACGACCCTTAGAGTATTTGGGAGTGGTAGCATCAATCTTGTTATAGTAGCAAATCATTTTCTTCACTCCCAGGGTGAATGCCAGCAAAGCATGTTCTCAGGTCTGTCCATCCTTAGAAATACCAGCCTCAAAACCTCCAGTTGTTGAATCAGTAATCAGCACTGCACACTCAACCTGCATCAATCACAGTTTCTGCCTTTGTTGCTTCTAATGAGCATGAGCAACACCTGCCCTGTTTGATCTGTGATTCCTGGCACTCTACAGATTCCCTTACCTCAACTTAGGAGGCACCAGGTTCTTCAAACAAGGAGATAATAAAACACCTCTCTACTCTCTCGAACGCTTCCCTCAAGAAACTCTTGCATTTTTTCAAACAGTCTTTGTTCATATTTTTATGATAAGAAACATCTCTTTAGAGATGACAATCAAGTCAACGATTTATAGAGTTTTTCCAAGTTCACAATCTGCAGCAGGCTAGGATATTCATAAATGTTAATAGGTGTAATTGAGGAGTCCAAATTTAAGTTCTCACAACCCATGTTTGCCAGTAGATCTACATGTTTATTCCCCTCTCTATATGTATGAGAGACATAACATTCCTTAAATGAGTCCAAAGTGCCCAAATTTATTTGAGCATATATGTTATTTTCCAATTCGTTGATTGTCTATTTATGTAAGCATCAACAATCAAGGTTGAGCCACCTTGAATTTGTATATTTGAACAGCCTATTTTTTTAGCTATTACTAGTCCATTTAAAAGAGCAACAACTTTAGCCATATTGTTAATCCTAGGTGGAATGTTGGAGGACTTCAACGTAATCAGATTACCAAGACGGTCCCTAATGCAGATTCCAATACCTGAAATACCTGGATTACCTTTTGAGGTGCCATTAAAATTCAAATTGATGATATTGGGGCATGGTGGTTGTCATTTGATCTTTGATCTATTAATGGGCTACTAAGGATGACATATTGGAGTAGAGAAGGAAGGTAACCTAATTTCTTTCCATTCGTTGATAGTGAAGTTATCCTATGGCATAAAGGTGTAATTACCATTTATATTTTGAATGTTGGCGTTAACTATCTCTGAAATAGATTTTTGTATCCCATCCAAAAGCATCTGTACATTAGACGTTGTTTGTCAAAAAAATCTTGTATTCCTTTCCTGCCAAATTGACAAAATAACAATGGTTGGGATGCATTTCCAGATGCATGCAAGTAATGAATTAGAGAACATGGTGGGCCATGATTGGAACATGTCCCATAATGTATTAGGTAGTGGCATAGCTAGATTTAATTTATTCATGACAAATTGCCAACATTATTGGGCAAAGGAACAGTTCATGAATAAATGATCAGCTATCTCCATCTCCTTATTACATAAAACATAATTGAAAGGCTGAGTAATACTGAGTTTATGCAATTTGTCACTTGTTAGGATTATTTTCTTAAGTGCTAACCAAGCAAAACATCCCTCTTTTGGCAACACTGAGTTATTCCAGCAAAAGGAGTAGGCCCTATGATTCAATTTTTTATTTTCCATCTAGTGAATAGCTTTGTACCCAATTTTAACTGAATAATTTCCATTTTTGGATGGTGCCCAGATCAATGTGTCTTTCTTGTTCGATATGTATACCTCTCTCTCAGAGAAGATATGCTAAAAAATTGTTGCCTGATCTGAAAGTATAGGGAGTGTTGAAGGATCCTTCCAAATAGCCTTTCCTGAGAAGATATCTACAACACAGATATAATCAAATAACTTTATCCCCCAATTATCACTGATAACTTGTGCTGCACTAGCCAACTCCACATTTTGAATCAAAGGTGGCAGCCCATTCCATGAATCAATCCAAAAATTAATGATTTCCCCATTATGGACTTCCCATGACACATATCTAGTGATAACTTCTCTCGAAGATCTCATGAAGTTCCATATGGTTGAGCCTTGAGGAGCGTCTGAGACTTTTAAGATCCTTGAGTAGTCATTGGTGTCCAAATACTTGCCTACACTATTTTGCACCATTTTTTATGGGGTTTGGAGTACATCTGTCATAATAACTTACCTCCAAAGGCCTTGTTTCTTTTAGAAAGATCTTGCAAACCTACACCCCCCACCTCCTTTCTATTTTCCATATCTTCAAGTGACACCAAAGGTATCTTTTTAGTATCCATCATATTACTTTTCCATAAGAAGTCTCTTATGAGTTTTTGTATTTGGTGGATGACAAATTTAGGGGCTTTAATAACTGAAATGTAATAATTTGGTATTGCAGAAAGGACAGATTTAATGAGTAGGATTTTACCTGATAGGGAAAGCCATCGTGTTTTCCATGCAACAACTTTGTCCTTTATTCTTTCAACTATAGATTTTCAATAACTAGCTTTATTGGGTCCCATTAAAAATGGTATTCTGAGGTAGGCAGTTAGAAGTTCTTCTAGTGTAAATCCCAATATTTTTAGTATTTTTGTTGATATTATCTGATTAGTGTTGAAGATGTATACCTTTGATTTATCAAAATTTATCTTTTGGCCTGATACAGCTGTATAAAGATCCAAAGTTTGTTTGATCCTTTTATTCTTTAGTTTGTATATAAATGTTTATTTTATTTTGAAAAGTGTCATACATAATATTAAAATTATTTTATTCACTTAAAAGTATTGTTTAAAATACATATCAACTTTTTTATATTTTTTATTTGACAAACTCAACCACTACACTCAACACTCCATTATAGTTACGTCTCTCAATAAAAAAAAAGTCACATGGATATCTTAAATGCATTTGTAATAACCCACTTAACTTAATCCAAAAACTCAACTAGTTTTTTTTTTTAATATATAAAAATATTGATTTCTTATTCTTACTTATTCTTATTTATTTTTTATTCAATCACATACTCAAGTACATCTATCCAAATGAGATAGGCGTCCATCCAATCGAGATGGGCATCTAACCATATGGGTTAGGCATCTATCCATACGGGACTAGGCATCTAACCATATGGGTTAGGCATCTGTCCATACGGGACAAGAGGTTTATCTATCCAATCCGGGATAGGCATCTACCCAAACAGGGTAGGCATTTATTCATAAGAATAGGATATGCTCTGGCTAGAGACTTTAGATACATCGGGACCATCCGGGTCCTGAGCCACTCTCTAAAGACTACACTCCCCTACTAGGAGTGCACCGAGGTCGCCGTCCTTAGGAGTATTAAAATAATTACATAAACAAGCTTGAGTTTCACCTCAGAATTTGTCCTAAAGCCTTAGGAAGTCAAGCGAATCCATACGAGATTCCTTCTGAGTATGCATTGAATTAATTTTAACCTTTCAATTAGTATTTGCACCATTTGATTAAAAGACCAAGGAGCTTCAAGAACCAACTAATCACCCATAACCAAATCCTAATCCCCATCCCCGAATGCCTGAGTACAAGGGACAACTTCGTCCCTAGACTGCCTACATACCCATTTCAGCACGGGATCAAGGCGTAAAGTATGTAGTTTTGGTTTCTAAATATGGTTTAATGTAAACTATTTGGTGGGTACGCAACCCTTTCTAGGGTCAATGTCCCAGATAGTTTCTCTGTGGTTGCTACCCACAATGGTAGCTCTATAGCAAAAAGGCTCAAGGTGACATCATGCTTGTGGCCTAAAACAACTAGTTCCTATTTTCTATTAAATATGTCACCCTTAATCCATTATCATACTTTGAAAAATCATCAAGATAGATAAATTCCAAATTATCACACACCGCCAAACCCTAATGGGGTTTTCTAAGGTTTAACTGAGCAGATGTAAATTAATTTAAAAATTAATATTTTTAGATTATCGATCCAAGGGGGATTACCTGCCCCTTGGATTTTAACTTCCAAATGACCCTTATTTCTCCTCGGTGATTTAGAGGGACGATGCCATAGATGTCGTTATTGCAGCTTTATTAGGCGTTAAGTGCAGTAGTTCAACACGACGGCATTACCTGTAAGTGTGACCCAGAGGCACCATAGATACTGAACTCTGCTAATTTTTGGTTTCAACTCCTCTTGTTTAGTTATCTAACTAGGAATTTAACTTTGAATTCATGAATCCTAAAAGAAGCAATATACCAATACAATTATGAAAAAGAAACTATTATATACAAGGAGTTATCACTTGAATTTAAAAACTAAACAATGAATTTTTACGTAATTGAAAGGAACATAAACAAATCGACTACCTGGAATAGTATTTTCTCTGAAAGAAAGTTATGATAATTAAAAATTGAAAAACTTGAACTAAATACATGAAATTACTAATTTCTTGGAAACCATGATACTTTCAAAGATAACTTATGAAAATGATTTGAATTACTTGCAAGATATAATTGTTTTGGACAAACCATTACACAATAAGTATGAATCCTAGTACCGATTTGCTTGAAAGAAAATTAAATGATTGAATAGCAAGAATTTGGAAATGAATTTTAACACCTACTTGTTTGAAGTGGAAAGTACTTAATAATAATTCCAACTAATTCTTCCATATGAAGTAATACAAATTTCATCTACAAATGATAACACTACTTTAAATGTGAATCCTAATACTTGAAAGGTACTAAATTGCTTGAAATAGAATTTAAATTATCAAATAATTATACTTTGGAAATGAATTTAATACTCACTTGTTGAAGGGAAAAGGAAACAACTATTCAACAATAAGCTTCAAATTAACCTCATTATTCTTAGTTACTAGTTGTTTGAATAAAATGATTAGACAAGAGTGTAAGCAGTTGCTAGTTAACCAAGTAAATAATACTAAGTCTCCTAATAAGCAATTCTAATCAATAAACTTCTAGTTGCTTTTGAACTAATACCTTTGCAAGATTATAAAGTGATAACTAATTACTCCTTCCACTTGAAGTAACGTTAACTTTATCGTTGGATACATTCTACAAATAATAACTTTATCAATTTCAAATACTTTGAAGGGAGCTAATGTTTGCTCCTTAAATTACCCTCAATTAGAATTGTTATTTAATTTTCTAAGTGATCACGGAGTAGGTTTCTTGAAACTCATTTGCTAAAATAATTTCGGTTTTGAATAAACTCTCTTTGCATCTTAATTAATACTATTGCCATATGAATATTTAACTACGCAATTTACCTCTAAATTTAATGTTAATTAAATTTATCCTTACTAATTACTTGTATTATTAAGTGTAACTTTTCCTTTTTACTAGTCTTATGTTTCTTTTAGCTAGAAGATAAATGATTTTAACTATTAAAAGAAGTGACTATTCACAATGCCTTATATACTCATATCTTGGAATCTAATAAAGAAATAAATCAAATCTAACATTAACTCATGTTGCTGAAATACCTAAAAGGGTTACTATGAATCTAAACACATTTACTTGCTAGGTAAATTCTTTTAACATTTGATACTTGTACTAATTGAAATATACAAAAGATAGTTTGAAGTCCAAAAATTAAAAATAAATAAATAAAGAACTTAGATATTTGAAATGTATTAAATGTCTTGGGAAAATCTACTTACTACTAGGTACAATTTGGGACTAAATAGAGACACTTGAAGAAAAAGAACCAATACTATAGAATAAGTGTATCATTGGTGAAATATCATTTTTCCCTAAAGGATTAATCACATCTTAAATTTTTCTTTAATAAACAAACTTTACTATACACTAAAGAATAAATCCCTTCTTATAAGAGTAGATTATAAATTTAATTTCAACTATATTGACATAAATAAATTTTAATTACCAAATTCTAATGAATAAATTTTAACTAAATAAACCCCTTAGTATATATACATAAAATAAATTTTAATTGTAAATCCTAATTGTATTTTACTTTAAATAAACCCCCCCCGCTCCTCTTTTTTTTTTTCATTACTACTAACTTCAAAAAAATCAATTTTAAATTTTAACGATGTAAACAAACTATAAAAAAAATAATTCTAATAAATTAAAGTTCATTCATTCAACAATTAATAAATTATAATTTAATTCACTCAACTCGAATCAATGCAAATCAATTTAACATTAACAAGATGTTATTTATAATCAATTAGTACCAATTTTAAGACAACATATACCAATATTATTTTATATCCTAAACTTATTATAGTCAACTATATATAATATATCAATTATATTAATAATTTATTAATAACTAAATTAAAAATAAAATTGTAAAAATAACAGCAGTTATACCAATTGATATAACATGGTTGCCATGCCATAATAACTCTACATGCCTGAAACTTAAGTAACATTAATTCTTAAAAGATTTATATAAGTATTTATATTATTATTTTTTTATTGTATTTATCTATATATATTTATTTGATCTCAGTTTATAAAAAAAAAAAAAAATAAACAGAGATAGATTTAGGAATTAAATAATATATTCACTAAAAGATATAATTAATTCACATAGAACAATAAGTGAAAGAAAATAAATAAGTAAATAAATAAATTTATCTCTGATGCATTATGAGATGGGTAATAATTTTTATTTTATTTTTTAAGTTTCTCAGAGAAGTGATATTATTCAGGGAGAAAGAAAAACACATGTTCCTAGGGAGATACAAATTGTCTTGAATAGATGAACAAGTATATGTTCACAGAAAAATAAATAAATTAATTCACAGAGAGGGAGTAAAATTTATTTACAAGGAAGGAAAGATTATATTCATAGATGTTTACACAGGAACAATTTTATGCTTTATGCTCACAAAAAGAGTAAAACAAGATCTATACACAGATGAATAAATTGAATAAGAGAAGTAAGATTTATACACAGGTAATCATATGCTCACAGAAATAAGTTTATTCACATGAAAGTAATAAAAAAAATTAAAATAAAGATTTATACACAGATGATCAACATATATTCACAGAAAGATAAGTTTATTCACATGAAGATAATTACATATGGAAAATAAGATTTTTTTCACAAAGACCCTTTTTCTAGATTTTATAATTCAAGAAAGCCAAAGCAAAGATTTGATTTTTCTTTCTTTTTCTCTAAAACAGATTACATATATAAAAAGAAATATTCATATGCATTTTTTTTGAAAAAGAACTTTTATCAGTGTATTACTTTTTTTAATTTTATTTATTTATTTATAATGAAAATAGATTTTCTTTTGATTAATCTTTCTAAACAATTAAGATGAGCAATTTTTTTATATAAATGAAGATTCCAGAGAGATAAAATCTATATATAAAAAAATATAAATTTTTCACATGTAAATGAGAGAATGCAAGAGAGGAGAACCTGGAATGTCGAAGATTGATGTTGAATCCTCTCCAATCTTCTAGCTATCCTTCTTAGATACTTCCTTGTAACTTCATGAAAAATTCTTCAACCAAACTTAAAAGAAACCTACTATACAAGTGACTACCAAATTCTACTTCTACCAACAAGAACAAGAACTCTAGAAAAAAAATTTCATCCCCAAACTATGAACTCCCTTTTTGAAAGATTTGCATACATTATATAGAAAAGATGCACCAATTCCACTATCAAGATAAATTAATTGAGAATGGAGGTTCTTTTTCTAAAATTGGTTTCATGCAAAATTGATTGATCACTTGGTGGAGGAGTTACATGCAAGAATATGCAATTTGAATTTTACCTCTAGAAGCTTCTATTTCCTCCTATGACATGTGCTAAATTAACATATTGAGAAAATAAGAATTTTCAAAATTAATTTCATGCAAAATGATTGTTGTCATAGTGGGGGTTACACTTGACCATGCATTTGAAATTCAAATTTGAATTCTCCCCCAAAAATGCATTTTGTAACTCCTTTGTCATAAAAATGCCATGAATATAATCATTCTTGACATAGAATAATTTTGTAACTCCCATGTCATATATTTGCTAAATATAATATTTATTCTTTAATATTTTAAATTTTAAATTTCTTTTCGAGAATCTTCTTATTTCTCCTACACCATGTGCTCAATTAGGATATTGAGAAAATAAGCAATTTTCAAATAAATTATGACCTCATGTGTGTGTCACCACTTAAATTCCTTTTTATTTAAAAACTTCAACCTTATTTCAATTTATCTTTTCTTTCTAACATTACTCATAAAATTAATATTATAATAGTAGGAGTAGTAGTAATGATGATGATGATGATGATGATGATGATGATGATGATATTATTATTATTATTATTATTAACAACAAGTCATATCAAGGTCCAAAAAGAGGGTTATGACAACATCTATCTAAAAGATGTCAAGAGATACTAGTCTCAAGGCACATATGCTTAAATTATTTTTGAAAATACATAGGCACCTCAAGACTGATATCTCTCACCATCTTTTAGATAGATTTATTTAAGATAACTATCTTACTAAAATAAATTAAAAATCCCTCAAAATGAAATTTCAGTGCATCAAATTTCTATTATATTTTTTTCTCTACAAATTACACACTTAGTGCGACTACTAGAAATAAACTTCTAGATCGATAAGAAAATGCAATCAAAATACTTGAATTCAACATCATCACACCTTGCTCCTCTCTCGCTCACTTATCAAACTATAGTCAGGGAAGAAATTCATGAGTAGTTAGCTACAAAAAAATGCATTGTGCCTTGTCATGCAATTTTCATGCTCAATGGTGACCTTTTACAATTCATTTGCAAACTATTATTGTGTTTCAACCAACAAGAGGTTTTCATATTTAGGAGAAAAAAAAAACTTTTAAAAACTCCAAAAGAATGATTTCCAAAAATTAATTTTGATACTTTAATTAGTTTTTTTAATGGACTTCATGTGAGTTTCAATGATTTACATTCATTTTATTAATGTTCACCAATTCTTTTTAGTGAAGATTTATCCACAAATTTATTTTTCTACCTGATACGGGAGCACGAGAACCTCTTCAACTAAGAGCCAAGCACAATCCTAGCCTCATCCCTTTCATTTCAAAGTCTTGCACTCAACAATACTTCATGCTTGGTTGGATCTTTAAGAACCTTTCAACTACACTAGTAGACCAAGTGCCCATTGACATGTTCACCAGCTTTCAAACTTCAATCTTTTATTTTAAGTTTGAATAACCAAAATTTATATAAAAAAATATTATTTTATTAATGTCAATAGGCATTCTACAATGGTAGAAAGGGGTAGAGTGTAATGACATGATTGTGTTAATGTTAACAAAACCACTTACCTTTTAGCTCAAGTTTGACAATCATTCATGTGGATGTTGAGGAGGTCAAAAGAGATACTCTTGTGAGCTTGGTATGGATTTTAAAGGATGAGAATGAGAGGCCAAGCATGGCTCAAGTTCTCCTGATGTTACAAGGAAAGATGAATCCTGATACACAACGGGTCATGAGATCTTTACAATATCTAGTGGAATATTAGATTCTCATTGTCAATTTGTTTTTCAATGTTTTTACACCCTATACTAAAGTTAAAATGTTCAGCTCCTCTCTCAAAGGGTGCCTTCTTAGGTAAGGCTTGATTTGAGGAGGCAATGAACTTTGCATTTTCCTCCCGGGTGATTATGCATGTTAGATTCCCTAAGTGAACATATATATATGTGTGTGTGTGTGTGTGTGTGTGTGTGTGTGTGTGTGTACACACACACACACACACACACATATATATATAAGCTAGCAACAAATTTGTAACCAAGCATGGAATTTTCATCATGTCAATAACAATTACTTTACTATAATATTTCCAATTAAATTGAACGTCTAGATATTTATAATTAACTTGGAATTGACAAAACAAAATAATAGTTGTTACAAAATTAACTTTATACATTTTTTTTTGTTTAAAATTATTTTACTTTTATTAGATTATAATTTTTGTCTTATTTTATTTTTATTAGATTATAATTTTTGTCTTATTTTATAATGGATCAATTTTAATTTGTATGTAAATCTTTATATTATTTTGAAAAGTGTCATGCATAATATAAAAATGTTTTTATTCACTTAAAAGTTATTGTTTAAAATACATATCAACTTTTTTATATTTTTTATTTGACAAACTCAACCACTACACTTAACAGTCTATTGTAATTATGTCTCTCAACAAAACAAAATTAGTATAGATATCTTGCATGCATCTATCTAAAAGATGTCAAGAGATATTATTCTCAAGACACATATGCTTAAATTATTTTTAAAAATGCATAGGCAACTCATGAATGATATCTCTCACTGTCTTTTAGATAGATCTATCCAAGATAACTATCCTACTAAAATAAATTAAAAATACCTAAAAATGAAATTTAAGTGCATCAAATTTCTATTATATTTTTTCTCTACAAATTACACACTCAATGCAACTACTAGAAATAAACTTGTAGATAGATAAAGAAAATGCAATCAAAATTGTTGAATTCAACATCATCACACCTTGCTCCTCTCTTGCTCACTTATAAAACTATAGTCATGGAAGAAATTCATGAGTAGTTAGCTACAAAAAAAATGCATTATGCCTTGGCATGCAATTTTCATGCTCAACCGTGACCTTTTCAAAATTCATTTGCAAACCAATATTGTGTTTCAACCAACAAGAGGTTTTCATGTTTAGGAAAAAAAAGACTTTCAAAAACCCTAAAAAGGGGCTTTTCAAAAATTGATTTTGATACAACTTTAATTACTTTTTTTAATGGAATTCATGTGAGTTTCATTGATTTACATTCATTTTATTAATGTTCACCAAATTTTTTTAATGAAGACTTGTCCACGTTTTTTTTTTTCTATCTGATACGGGAGCACAAGAACCTCTTCAACTAAGAGTGAAGAACAATCCTGACCTCATGCCTTTGATGTTAGAGTCTTGCACTTAGCAATAATTGATCCTTCGTGGGCTCTTTAAGAACCTTTCAACTACGCTAGTAGACCAAGTGTCCATTGACATGTTCACCAGCTTTCAAACTTCAATCTTTTATTTTAAGTTTGAATAATGAAAATTTATATAAAAAATATTATTTTATTAATGTCAATAGGCATTCTACAATGGTAGAAAGGGGTCGAGTGTAATGACGTGATTGTGTTAATTTTTAACAAAACCACTTACCTTTTAGCTGAAGTTTGACAATCATTCACATGCCAAAAAATTAATATTAATTTTAACATAAAATTTTGAAAATAAACACCAAATACAAACAAAGATATGTCTTCATCAAAATTATAAATTTAGATAGATGTATAAGTAAAAAATAAAAACACAAATATTTTAAGAAATTAAGCAAATAATTGATAAATTGGAGATTAAAATATTTTTTATTTTTTATATAATTATTTTGGTATTTATTATCTTATTACTGAACACTAAAATAAATCTATAATAAAATTTAAAATAAATTATTTGACAAAAAATCTTATTTAAAATTTAAAACGATAAGTATTTCAAAAATATTACTTATTAATTTATATTTTTATTTGTTGAAGTATATAAATATTTACTATATTATTTATCAAACATAATAAAAAAATTTAAAAATAACCTTTTCAAAAAAAGATTAAGAAAAATACAATTAATATAGTTCTTTAGATTTTTTTTAAAAATAGATATATAGTTAATACTTTTAAATTAATTATAATTTGTTTAAATATAATATTATTTTAACATATACAAATTATTAAAAAATTATTATGAATTTAATATAATAATTATATCTATAAAAAATCAAATTAATATAATCAAAGCTTATTCTTATTCTTGTGGATTTAAGTGTGTGAATTTTTAATACCCAATATGTTTTATGAAACTCTATGATCCATCATCAAGGAAAGAAAGCATCTAAGAAAGCATAAATCTACTAAAATTTCTCTCCTCATATATTCTTTTCATGATGGTGGATCATCATCATATAGTTTGATTGAAACTTTGAACATTAAAATTCCACATAGTTAAATCTAGAAGAATAAACTTGAACATTATGAACTGTAGAAATCAATATATTTTCAAATTTTTTTCTTTGACAAATCCGAAATCGAAAAGTAAAATCAAATCTATCTTTATTTGTTTCTGAAATTGGACCCTTAAAAAAATAATATAACATCATATTTTTTTTCTATGTAAACATCATTTTCATATGCGAGAGAGGACAATTTATTTCGTCAAACTATCTATGTGCATGAGCATTGATGGTAGACTAAAGGTCGTTCACTCGATTCATGCAACTACTCTGCAGGGTGGGTGAGACGAAAATGAAAAATGGGCCAATCCGGAATGAAGGGAAATCATTTATTCAAAGAATCACACGAGAGTTGGTGAGTTCATGTCGCCATTGTCAAAGAGTCTTTCTTGTCTACTTAGTATAATCAATATCACGAGCCTCTGCAAATCATTTATTCAAGTTTAAAATTCACGAGACTCCAACAAAAAACTTTCACCGACTATTTGAGCTAAAGGGACGTTGACAGAGGGTTCGAAGGTTTGAGAGTGGTTGGTGCTTATCCAATACCTTGTAAGACAGAGATTGTAAGAAAATGAATGAAGTAACATGTCAACTTGAGCATGCTGAGGAAGTTCAAAACATAGGATTCGAAATATTTGTGGCCTCACAAGTCCAGATATATGTTATATTGTTTCCTTTGAACAGTTTGCCGTGAAATGGACGTTAAGGAGATGCTTGTCCGAATTCTAATGGGCGTCATGCAAGACTTGCTGCAATGGCGATTAAAGAAAACTCTGATGGACATCATATTGTGTTTACGGATTTCTTCATCTCTTCACACTAGTAAGGAATGAAATACACCATACAGATATAATTAAGTCTAAATGATATATCAATCTCAGTAAAATTTAGATTTAGATATATGTTAAGAATTAGTTGTGATTGGGTTATGAATAAGATACACGAGTATCAGAGGAGGGATTGGTCCATATCCCATCCCACCCCTTTCATCTTGATGGAGTTGGAATAGTGAAGTAAACATTTAACATTTTTGCTGTCCAATCTTTTCATAGTGTTTACTATGATCAAATTTACCATTTCTATTGAAGAAAAGCGAAGTGTTGGTGCATCTCCCATAATAGGGATCGTAGTTTAAGCCATAATGGATGAGGGTTTGAGGATGGAGAATGGAAGAGGTAAAATATTACATAGGCTCGAGTGAAATGATTGAAGAAAATAATGAGAACAACAATGTGAATATTAAAAGGCACCAAGGAAAATAAAATTAAGAAGTGTGTAGAGAAGGTATGAAGTAAAAAGGCTATAATTTTATTTTAAATGGGTAAAATTTGAATGTAAGGGTTGTCTATGATGTAGATTGAAGGTTTTTTAAGATTTGTTTGAGTGACATGTTTTCGATTATATTTATGTTTTTGTTTTAAGTTTAAAGTTAAGAATTTTTTTTTCATTGTACATTCTTTTAAATATGAAAACTATGTATAAAGATTACAAAAAATTAAACATAGTTATATATAGAGAGAGAGAGAGAGAGTTGTTTGACTGAGATGTTTTCAATTATATTTATGTTTTTGTTGTAAGTTTAAAGTTAAGATTTTTTTTTTTTCGTTGTACATTCTTTTAAACATGAAACCTATGTATAAAGGTTACAAAAATTTAAACGTAGTTGTGTGTGTGTGTGTGTGTGTGTGTGTGTGTGTGTGTGTGTGAGAGAGAGAGAGAGAGAGAGAGAGAGAGAGAGAGAGAGAGAGAGAGAGAGTATTCATCTAATATACGATTAAAATATTAAATAAAAATACAATATATTTCAAATTCATTTTACATAAATAAATGTAGATTTGATAAGAACTATCATAAGATAAAGCCTTTGCAAATACGAGAAAGGGGATAAGAGGAATGCCTTATATTTTATTGTTAGGTGGTTTTTTAGAGCAATATTAAATCAAATCATGTTACTAGACTAAAACAAGAAATTTAATGATTTGTTGAAGAGTTTAGCCAAAGATTGAGATATGTGCATCTATGTTTGCTTCCACATGCTAGTGTCTTCTATTGGCTTGGTCCTCTTTATCTCTATTATGAATATTATCTCCTACTCTTGTATCCATAAATGACTAAACTAGAGATAACTAGTTGCTATGGAATATTTATGGCTCTACTCAATAATATCCTTAGGTTGACATAACATCGAGTAGTATGAATTAGGATTTTAGTATGTGGCCCTTACTATATCTGTGGATAAATATATTTGTGAAGATGAGAGATGTGAAAATAAAAAAAGAAACCCTAGGTAGCTAGAACATGGCTCTAATTGTCTATGATTAGTAAGTGTGTGCTTTAAGTGTTAGATAAGTGCTAGTTAGTTTCATTTCAATCTAGCTACTATAATAATTATTCATGTGCATAATTTGATAGTTGAAGGAAAATTATAGCTTATGATAGGAAAATTTAAGTAAATGGAAAAGAAATATGTAAGTTTGAATTTGTGGGATATGTATGAGCATGATCCTATTTGAGAAAAAAATTATGACATACATTACTGTCATAAGTGAGAAAAAAATTGTGAATACTGATAGAATATAATTTCTATTTTATAAGAGTTCATGTCCATATAAAGATAAAAAAAAATTAAAATAATTCACAATATACTCAAAGCAATCAATATTATACTTATTATAAACTTGTGTTGAAACATATACCAAATTTAAAAAGAAAAAGTGCTAAAAGAACTTCTAGCAATAAATTTAAATATTTCTACAATAAAATATATATTTCTATCTCCTAGTTCCACACATCATATTGTATACCTATTGAATTGGTTTGTTGAGTTCAACACACTCTCATAATCTACCCCTAGATGTTTAATGTATAATGGTTTTTATTAAATGATACATTTGTAGTGGAAATGATAGGTACTTTGATATTTTCTTCAATCAATTCAAATAATACTTGTTAGCGGGATATAGAAGGTTGTGGGCACCATAATGTACAATTAGAAATAATGATATTTTTTTAATCTACAAGTCTTGATAGTTGTGATGATAATGAACAAGGATGTTTTAAATATGTTGGTTTTAAGATTACACGAAGAGTTGGATATGCAAGAAAAGTTCTTAAATATCCTATCATACCATGTGTGAGGCTAAATAATGGAGGTCCTAGAAATGGAGAAGAAAATAATGCTATAAATACTAAAAAAGATCATCCTTGGACTCAGTTGATAAATTATAAAAGCATTTTTTATGAAAGTGTTTCTTTTCTATAGGCCATTTGGCCTTTGGATGTTCTTAGAGTTCTCGAAAGATCATTTCCTTTTGGTGGACTAATTCTCTACCCAAACATCTTAGCATGTTTCTAGATGACACTAGTGGTTTAAAGGTTTCAGAATCCTCGTCTCCTTCTTCGATCTCCTCTAAACCCAATACTACCCCTTCTGATCAAGTCGCCAACATGGTTAAGAATCCTTCTATTGTTTCCTATGTTTCTTCTTGTTCTTCTAGTTCTAAATCTCCTACTAATGCCACTACTTCTCAACCTATTGATCTACAGTAAAACATTGCTAGTTCCCCACCTATTGGTGTTATCGATAGGGTTCCTTCTTAACATTCTCCTAGATATTCAAATTCTAATGACTTCTCAAGTTGGATAGTAATTCATACAAAGGAACGAAACATAAATATTCTCAAGATTGATTCAAACATTGTTCAATCCTAATCTTGGTTACCTCTTGGGTAACTCGTAATTTTATTATAGTTATTCTTTGTTTTGGTTTTCTTTGTGTTATTCATTGTAAAAGGTTTTGGGCCTTCCAAAAAAAAATTCGTTTGTTATTGCCCACCGACCTTCTCTATTTACTGAACTGCTCAAACTGGGACTTTAGAAGAAGTGTGTTAGAATCTTCATCCTTGTAATATTTGAGGACTAATTAATCAATCTAAAAAAACGTGTTGGATTATAAAGTGGAAGAAAGAATATATGAAAGAATATATGTGCAGTGTCACAAATTGTAACCCCTAAAAATTTCACACTCTATTTTAGGTCCTTGCTTTAGCCTACTTCCTTTTAGGTCATTTTCAACATATTTTGGCATTATCTCATCCAAACAATCATCATATGTGTTGGAAATTTGGAGGAATTGATTATGTGTTGCATTGATATTTTTCCATTGATGCTAACACCAGTTGTTTTAGTTATTTATCGATTTTTGTTTGGTTCTAGTAGAGTCGTTGGCTTATGATATTGATCTAGTGTATGCTCTGGTATGCTTTGATTTGTGGAATTGATTTGGATCTGTCATTCATGCTATTCAGATGTGTATCACAATCAGTTGGTTTAGGATTTGATGACTCGGATACTATCATTTGTTCTAGTAAGCCTTTTGGTCATCGGTAAGGGTTTTACCGATAGAGCTTTGTTGAAGATTTTTTGATGCACATGATAAGTGGTGTTGGTGAAGCTGCTAGATGGCTTTCAGGATGCTATTAGTTATCTTATTCATGGTCTTGTTGATTGGTGGTGTTGGATTTGGTTTATGGTGACCTATTTTGGGTTCGGCGCTATCTAGGTTATGAACCGGCTTATGTAACGTGTTGATGGGTGATCCCGATCCATTACCGGATGGATTCATTGATTAGATTATGTTATTTCGATCTTAGGATGACTTGGTTGATCATTGGATTGCGAGTTTATGCTATGAATTTATCGTATTATCTTTTAGGTGGTTGACCTAATTATTTAGGTCCCGGGTTGGTATATATATGATGTAAGATCTCTTTGTAAATCATGGGATTATGGTTATGGGATGGTTATGTGGTTACCTTTGTGCGAATACTATTGTAATCATATGCAGGAGTTTTGGTCGATCATAGGTGATCGAATTGGGTTGGTAAGAGAAGTTTAAGACCTCTGGTACTGAGCTTAACCGAAACTGTACGCAGGCATAGGAGATGTTATCTTTGCAGTTCACTCTTCTTTTTAGATTGTAGTCTGGATTTATTTTGTAGTCAGTGATGCTCCTTTTGTGATGAGAACTACGCTCTAGGTTGTTGGCCTTCCTACATGTGCAAGCCCCTCATTTTGTAATCACATACTTACTGCAAAAGTATTATCTAACTGTGGGTAGGCTTCCCATCATGGTTTTTCCCTTTACCGGTTTTTCCATGTACAAATCTTGGTGTCATGTGTTCTGGATGGATGGTAACTATTCTATGCTTTATGTTTATGCTTAGTTGCTATATCAACTTTTTTCGGTATTTGGTTTATGCATTCCGGTATTGGGTTTATGTGTTCTGGTAATAAGGATTTGGATGCTTAAAGTTATGAAATATGTTGAGAACTGATTCACCACCCCGCTCTCAGTTGTCCTCTAGTTATCTGAGTTGTCTAACAATTGGTATCATAGTTTGGTCCTCTGTGCATAAGCTTAACCGCTTGAGGAAGATCCTATGGGGTCTAATAGTTTAAGTTCATCAAATACATCTACAGCTATTTTCCGGAGAGAAATTCCTAGGCTTGATGGAACAAATTATAGGGTATGGAAGATTCGGATGGAGACTCATCTGAGATGTCTTGGAAATTAAATTTTGGAGATCACTGAGAAAGGTGTTACCCCTTTTAATCCAGCATCTGGAAACCCTCCTCTAGCAGGCCTGGATAAGGAGCTTGAGAATGATTGTAGAGCTAGAGAAGCCCTTTTGTGTGCACTTTTTGATCAGCAAATAATGGGACTAACTGAAAAATCAACTGCAAAGGCTATATGGGACAAATTGGAGACTTTGAATGAAGGTGACCCTACTATTAAAATTACTAAACTTGATGGTTACCGAGTGAGGTATGAGAACCTGAAGATGGAAAATAATGAAAGGATTACTGCTTTTATGGAGAGAGTTAATGAGATTGTTTTGGGAATTCAATGTTGTGGTGGATCTCTGAGTGAAGATGAAATACTTTCTAAAGTACCAAGAGCATTGCCACTAGCTTATAAGATGAAGGCTACTACAATTAATGAGTTGATAACTATGGCAAACACCTCTGTTAATAGGGATACCTTGGTTGGGAAGTTATCTGCTTTTCAACTTGAGGAATTCAGACCTTTTGGAGTTGTAAAATCTAAAACTATTTTTCATGCATCTACATCGTCTACTGGCAAGAGTGATGGGAAAGCTTGATATGCGAAGGAACTAGAGGATATAAAGAAAGAACATGAAGATTTTGAGAAACTTGAAGCCTTATTTGCTAGAAGAGTACCTAAATGACCAACAGGAAGTAACTATGAAGGAAAATCACCTTTTAAATATTTTGCATGTAATAAGATAGGTCATTTTGCATCTAGATGTCCTGAAAGGAATTCAAAATTTGAAGAAAGAGCTAGAAGATCTTTTAGGCCTAACCATGATTATCAAAACAAGCATAAGTACAGGAGGAACAAAGACAAATCATGCTACTTTGTTGGCACCAAATGGAAAGAGTTATATTTCAGCACATGGAACTTTTCAAATTTATTGAAAAATATATATTTATAAAAATAGTAAAAAATACATCCATGTGCACTTATGTTTCAAGTTATCAATATACACCAAAAAAAATGAAAAAAAAAAGGTAAAATTTACTATATAAAGTGTGATGTCTTGTGTAACTTCAATTTCAGCATTTTATCGGCAACTAAATTATAGTGTTTACTTTATGAAAAACTATGTTCAAATAATTTTCCATTTTTTTTTTAAATTACAAACATAAAATACACCAAAAAAATATACATTTTATTGGTTTACATCATTTCAAAATTCAAAACATATATTTCACTTTCTATTGATTCAAAACACATATAACGTTGAATTCAAAAAAAGTTGAATCAACATTGGCCATTTTCTTTATAAAAGCGTGACATAACTTTGTACTTTTACCCATAATCTCAAGCATGCAAATTATGTGGACACAACAAAAAACAAATTAACAATAGCGAGAAAAGAAACATCTTTATTGATAAAATTATGATGTAGTTCACAATTATTTACTTTTTTTAATTTCAACGTTCTACAACTCCTGGTTCTGGTTTTCACTCTAAGCGGCAAGACTTTACTTTTCCACCCAATGTCAACCACTTCCAATTGATATCCTCTTCTCTATCTTAGAACAACTCTTTGTTCTCCTAATGCTTCCTATTCAATTCCCCACAACAATGTCTTGATCATCTTTCAACTAAAATCTTAGCATTTTGTATACCATGGTGGAAGCCCAATGGTCGATAGGGTGCCCCAACCATCGCACTCCACAAGAAACATCACCAAAACCACTATCGATGAGAAAAGTCCATTTTGGTGAGAGTCATCTTCAGCCTCATCAACATGATAGTCAATGGTGTAGGCCTAGTCTAATGGACCAAGGAAAGCACATTGAGGAGACATGACTCTGTTAGAGTGAGACTTTTCAAGTCTCTTTCATCTCACAATGAAGAGAGCTGACAAAAAAAAAAAAACCATTGGTGAGAGTCTTCTCAAGTTTTCTCGATCTTCAATGAGGATGAGGAAAAGAGTGTCACACATGTCCATCAACATGACAAAAAAGATTTGATGAAAAAAAATTAAAGTCTCCTCGATGTCACAAGAGCATATGCCAAAGTGACATGGCCCCACCAAAAAGGGGTTGCACACAATCAAGAACACATCAAAGAGATATGAACTTATCAAGAAGAAGTTCCCCAAGTTTCTTCAATGAAACAATGTTCCCAAACAAAGAGAGATCCAATGAATTCATTCATGAGAAAACATTTTTCCATGAAGTGATGTAAGATGTCTCCTCGATCCATACAAATCACACCGATAGAACACAATCTAAAGCTTGTCAGAGAGACCTACCAATGTCGGTATGAGAGTTCTTGTGTCCCCTCGATACTTTGGTGAGATAGAATTGATAAGACAAGTCTCGATCAATTAGAGACTTCTTGAAGTCTCTTCGATCCAACTAGATCAAACCAACTCAATTCCAAAAACACAAAAATCTAAACCAAGTAATATTGAGATCAAACCCAAACTAAAACAAAAATGTTGTAAATGAGAGAAACTTATGCCCAACTGATGCAGATTGCTCTGAGCTTGAGATGCCCCTACATCAGACACCCTAGGTAGGAAAATGTTACATGAGGGAAACTCATGAACGTTAAGGCCAATCTGGAATTGAAATTCCAAAGTAAGCCAGTCCATTTGCCTTCAACTAGGATGCTTCTAGGACTAATTTTATTTTCCATTGAACCAGGTACTCAAGGTATTCCTTCCCATAGGTCTTATTGGTAACCTCGATATCTATGATTTCATCCACCTCTTCAGATTGCTTCTCAGGTAGTTGGTCCACCCACACTACTATATCAGGTGTATCTATAGGCAAATGTGTCTGAGCACTAGTCTCTCCCTCATAATGTTTGTATAGATCACTAACATTGAAGATAGGAGAGATATCTATGTTCTCTGGAAGGTCAACTTCATAGACATTGGTTGAAAAATTCCTTAAGATCTTGCAAGGAACAATTTTCATCCATTTCAATTTATTACTGGTCCCCTATAGAAACCTTTCCTTCCTCAAATGAACCCAAGCTAACTCACCAATCTGAAATTCCTACTCTCTCATGTGCTAGTCAGCATATTTATTGTACTTAGCAGTACTCTTTTCCAATTGTTCCTTCACATTCATATTCAAAACCCTAATATACTCTACAAAGTCCTTTGCCACTAATTTGACCTCGCCAAATTTGCATGATATTTGAGTTCATCCACACTCCTTGGGCTATAACCATACACAATGTTAAATGGACTCTTCCCTACACTCCTATTAATTGAATTGTTGTAGAAAAACTCTTCTTGTGCCAATGTCGAATCCAAGTAATTTGGTCTATCACCAGTCAAACATCTCAATAGATTACCCAAACTCTTGTTGATAACCTCAGTTTTACCATCAGTTTGTGAATGGTACATTGAACTTAAACCCAACAAGGTGTCTAAACGTTTCCACAAGGTATGCCATAAATGGCCAACAAACTTTGTATCATGGTAAAATATAATACTTTTAGGCAAACCATGTAATTGAACTACTTCTTTAAAAAAAATTACAATATGGGAAGCATCACTAGTCTTCCAACACGGAATAAAATGAGCCATTTTGGAAAATCTATCAATAACAAAAAAAAAATGAATTATTACCTCACTGAGTTTGAGGCAACCCCAAAATAAAATCCATGCTAATGTGTTTCCATGGTCTATTCGAAATTGGTAATGGCTAATACAGTCCTGTTTTTTGCTTCATTCCCTTTGCATGCTGACATACTCTATATCCTTGTACCATCTTCCTGACTTCAACAATCATTCCTAGCCAATAATAACTCTCATTTAGCTAAGCTATTATCTTATCAGTTCCAAAGTGTCCAACCAATCCACCGCTATGTTTTTCTCTTATGAAATTATGCCTCATAGAGCCTTGGGGTATACATAACCTCTTCCCTTTGAAAAACAAGTTCTCTTGAATAAAGTACTCTAGCCATGGAGTTTGGTCCACTCCCATTGGATTCTTGCATGCTAAGCATGCCTCCTTAAAATATAGATCTTGTTCATACAACTCACCCAAAGAATCAAATCCAACAACACTCACCTTTAGCTCATCCAATAGAAAACTCCTTCTACTTAGTGCATTAGCCATTCTATTGGATTTACCACTTCTATATTTCAAAACAAAAGAATAACTTTCCAAAAATTCAACCCATTTCAAATGCTTCTGATTCAACTTACCTTGGCTATTAATGAACTAAAAATATTGATGATCTACATATATAGTACAAATTCCTTTGGCAACAAATAATGCCTCCACTTCTTAAGTGCTTGCACAATTGCATAAAACTCCTAATCATAAACTGAATATTTCCTCTTTTCTTCATTCAACTTTTCACTAAAGTATGCTATCGGCCTTCCCTCTTGACTAAGAACTCCTCCTATTATTGTTCCACTTGCATCACAATCAACCTTGAAAACTTTTCCAAAGTGTAGTAGCACCAACATTGGCTGCAACTATCCACTTGAATTCCTTTCTTACTGTCTTCATTGTTTCAGTTATGGGAGCACAAATTCCACTAAAATTTCTTATGAACTTCCTATAGAAGCTCGCCAACCCATGAAAACTACAGGCTTCAAACGTACTCCTCGCTGAAGGCCATTCAACAATATACCCTTTACTTTCTCAAGGTTCATTTTTAACCCTTTTTCTGAAACTACAAATCCCAAATAAACCAATGGATATTTCGAAGAGATTGTTTGTGTTTTTAGTTCAGTATTGAGTCTTAGGTTGAAATTTTATTAGGTTAAATATTAAGTTAAATTAGTTAGGGTATTATTCTGACATCATTCTTATGATGTTAGAACTATGCATTTAATAGAACTTTACTGACAGACATTAAGAACCATTCAATTTCACCAATAGACCAAAGATCCATTAAATTCAAAATATTTGTTAATTTTCCCGATCTATCTATATAACGCAACAGCAAACCTGTGGGTAATTATAGGGTTTTGTTTCAAGCGAGTTTGAGGTTTTCTCGAAATGGCCACAAATAGTCTGTCTGCGTGGTATTTCTTCCTTTCAGTTCTCTATATGCTTACTCTACCTTACAATTGTCATCCCCTTACAGTTGGTGGAGACAGCATCGCTTTGGGAGCTTCTCTCACTGGAAATCAGAGCATAGTTTCAAAGAACGGCACCTTCGAATTGGGATTCTTTTGTCCAAACGGAACAAATAACTGGTACATCGGCATCTGGTATGCCCAAATGTCTAACAAGACTATCGTTTGGGTGGCTAATAGAGAGACTCCCATCAGAAACAAGCCAGGCGTTTTGAATCTAACAACTGATGGCTATCTCAAACTGTATGATTCAGATGGGCGATCAATATGGTCAACAAGAAAGAACCAGAAAGCTATAGCCTCCAAAGCTATGATATTGGATTCTGGTAGTTTTGTTATGTTGGGCGCAAACAACATTTCTGAAATTGTGTGGGAGAGTTTCTTGTATCCAGCAGACACATGGTTGTCGGGAATGAAGATGTGGAAAGGCATGAAGCTAACATCTTGGAAGAGTTCGTTGGATCCAGCACCTGGGCCCTTCTCTTTAGAAATGGATCCAGCCCCAAGCAAGACGCAGTTTTTGCTGGTGTATAAGGACAATATTACTTACTGGAGCACCGAAGAGTGGGTTGTTGACCATTTCAGTGGTATGCCAGATATGTTGAATAATTTCGCATCCGAAACTTTTAGATTACCCTTTGTAAAGATTTCTCCCACAAAGATGTACTTCACGTATATTCAAATATCAAAATTTGATATTGTGCAGCGTCTAGTCCTGTACAAAACTGGAGATGTACGATCTTTCTATCGTTATAATAGCAGCTGGATTAACATCTGGTCTGTGCCAAAAGACCTGTGCTTTGTTTATGATATATGTGGGGCTTATGGAGCATGCAACAGAAACAATCTTCAATTTTGCAGCTGTCTCGAGGGCTTCAAACCCAAAGATAAGCGCGCCTGGTTTTTACAAGATTGGTGGTCAAGCGGATGCCTTCGTAGTAGCCCTCTCTACTGCTCTCCCATTAACGGCACAACCGATGGTTTCTTGCAAAAGAACGACATATCCTTAGCTAAGGAAAAAGCAGTTTCATATTCCCAATACCCAACTCTACCAACATGCAGATCTGCATGTCTGGAAAATTGCTCCTGCAAAGCCTTCGATCTCACTAACTCTACTCCTCCCATCTGTAGAATGTGGTTTGGGGATCTGTTCAATGTTCGCGTTGCATCAAACAGCCAACCCGTCTTCCTTCGCATGGCTGCGTCTGAGTTGCAACAATCCATTTCCAATGGAGGAAGTAACCAAGGTCGTGTCCTTTCAATTTCACTTCCTGTCAGCACTGCTTTCATCCTTGTTTTGGCTTTCCTTGTTATAATATTTCTTCTGAGGAGGCGTGGAATGCTGGGCAAGGGAGGAGATATGGAAGGTCATGAGCTGCTGTCTGCTTCGCTGAGAACATTCACTTACAAGGAGCTGCGAATTGCAACCAACAATTTCAGAGATAAGTTAGGGAAAGGAGCATTTGGCTCTGTCTTCAAAGGATCTCTCCCAGACGATACGCTTGTAGCAGTTAAAAAATTAAGAGGGCTCTAAACAGGTAGAAAAACAGTTTCGTGCAGAAATAAGCACGATTGGAAACATACAACATGTCAATTTGGTCCAGCTTTGCGGATTTTGCATAGAAGGATCACAAAGGCTGCTAGTTTACGAGTACATGCCCAACGGATCTCTCAATTCATTTCTCTTCGCTGGATCACAAAAGTTGTTGGAGTGGAAGACAAGATTCGAGATCGCTCTAGGCACTGCACGAGCTTTAGTTTATCTCCACGAGGAATGCAGAGATCAAATCATCCACTCCGATATAAAGCCCGAGAACATTTTGCTGGATAGCGATTTCACCGCAAAGATAGCTGATTTTGGCCTGGCAAAGTTAGTGGGAAGAGATTTCAGCAGGGTTTTGACAAGCATGAGAGGAACTCGAGGTTACATTGCTCCCGAGTGGCTCGCTGGCTTAGCAATTACTTCCAAGGCAGACGTGTATAGCTTCGGCATGATGGTGCTGGAGATAATATCGGGTCGAAGAAATGTGGACATGAGCGTGAAGGAACAGACTAAGCAGTACTTTCCTTCGTGGGCTGCAACTCAAATTCAAAATGGAGACATGATGAGTATTGTGGACGAAAGAATTGCAGAGCATGCGGATGTTGAGGAGGTGAGAAGAGCTACACTTGCAAGCTTGGTATGCATTGCAAAGGATGAGAATGAGAGGCCAAGCATGGCTCAAGTTCTACTGATTCTCCATGGCAAGATGGATGCTGATACACAAGTAGTCATGAGATCTCTGCAGTATCTAGTTAACCTCTATTAGGTTCCTGTTGTCAATCTATTTTTTAATGTTTTACGCTCTATATTACAGTTAAAATGTTTAGCTCCTCTTGGCTGGGTGCCTTTCCGGTTATGCTTGATTTGGGTAGGGAATAAACTTCTTTTCTCTCCAGGTGATTATGTAAGTTATATGACATAGAAAACTTCATTATAAATATAGAAGCTTACAATAAATTTGTAACGATCAGTTCTGCAGGCTAATTTTATATAAAGAACTGTACCATAAATGTTGAATGTGGATCAACTAAATTTTCCAAATAGCGATTAGTTAGTCTATATGGTTAAGCTATAGGGTGGTCGGTTTGTTTTTTCCCTCTATTGTGATGCCTTCTCTATTGTGACCCTAATAACCTAGTTCCATGTTCTAGTTATGCATTCATGTTTTAATATGTTCTATGAGAGTGACCATAATTTAAGGTGTGCTTGCAGTTCTATCGTAGATATAATGTTGTCAAATGGATTGGGTTGCAAGAGATATGTTTAGAACATAGAGTGGACAGCGTTGAGATTATTTGATTATGTGATGTTTTGGTTTTAGATGGGAGTGGATTAGTGTGGTTCGTGACTGTGGATCATTCTTCTTTTGTAGCCTATGTGTTATGTTATCCAGAGTTTGAAAATATGCTTGAAATTAGTGTGGCCATCTATATTGTATATCAAAAGTATTTAACAATTTATTGAATATATTTGATCTGGAAGTTCAATTTATGGTGATGATATTACAATGACAATTCAACATGTTAGATTTATGAGGATGATACCATTTAGTGGTTTATATTGTGATGCTTAGTCTCCATTGATGATGATTTATATTGCATATTCTTATAATTAAATTTGATTCGATGGATAATGATGAGATGTGTTTATTGTTCCTTAGATGTAATTCATTTGATGAAGTTCATGATATTATCTTATGTTATGATTGTAGTCACATAAATCTGTCCATTTTAATTAAATGAAGATCTGCTATTTATTTGATTAAAAACCCACTAGCCATCAGTTAATTAAATTAATATTCAATTAATTCATCTTCAAAAATTCTCCTATTAATTAAATAAATTATTCAATTTATTTTAATTAATTCATTTTAGTTAAACTAAAATCACAATCAATTAAATGAATAAATTCTATTTATTTCATTTAATCCCCTTTCCTCTTTTAAATAAATTAAATAAAACATTTATTTAAATCATTAAATCCACCCCCCTCCCCCCACTTGCATTTTCCTAAAAATGCAACTTGCACTTATTTGTTGAAATAAATGAATTTTATTTTAAATAAAAATCCTATTCTCCCTCATCCACCAAACCCACTTGCAATCCTAATCCCCTTCTGGATTCTTCTAACCCCTTCCTAATTAGCCTAATCCATCCCCTAAATATTGTCATATTCCTAAGCAACTTGGAGTCACTTCTTAAAGACTTCAAAGTCTTTGAAAAGTATTAAATGCTTTGTGTGTTCAACATTTTAACCTCTAAAGTCTTCCAAACCACTAATGGCTCTTACATGACCATTAATGGCTCTTACATAACCATTTATGGTTAAATCCACTTGCACCCATGGTTAGGGACTTTGACCCCTAAACTCAACCCTCATGTAACCCGGTGTCTCTTCAAGCATTTATTGCTTTGACCATGGTTATCCCTTTAACCTTTGCACAAGAGTTTATCCATTGGATAAAAGCATTATTCTTTGGATAATGAATTTATTCACTCAACCCAACCTTAACCTTAACTCCCAAGTTAACCCTCAGGTCATGTCAAGCATTTAATGTGTATTCCCTCTCCTCTCAACCCATCTCATGTTGACACTTGTCAACATAGGATTGGGTTGAAAGTCCTCACATGGATTGAATACTATTCAATTCTGACCCTTGTTGAGATTACTCGATCTCAACCATCCATTGCTCCATTTTACCTATAAATAGAGCTCACATTCCTCATTTTCAAATCCTCTAGCATTTAGCATTCATAGTCATAATCTTGAAAACTTGTATGCATTTACATTATAGTAAATTTTAGAGAAAGAGCATTTAGCATAAATAACGTATATTGTCATTTTGGACTAAAATAAATCTTAGTTCATTTCATAGCATATCTAATTAGTTTTGTTCACATTTGCATATCATTTTGAGAACAATCATTTGTCAATCTTGAACCTCCATAAGGCATCAATAGTGTAAAAAACTGTTGAGAGCTACACTAATTTGGAACTTAGAGAGGAGAGGAACAAGGGAGAAGGAGTTACGAGCATGGTAGAAGGCATTTGGAGCTTGTTGTGTTTGCTTTCATAGTTAAAAACTTCATCATGTTTTTAGTGTCTCTCTTGATATGCCTGCTTAGACTAGTTTTTGGTTGATTAACACTAACATTTATCTTTGTTTCTTGTGATCTTATGTGTTATACGACCACAAGTTTTAGTATAATATCCTTCCCTTTTGCAGAGCATCATTTGCTGAACCCGACGTGAATCAAAGAGCAACGTTTTTTGAAAAAAACTAACTTGTTTGACTATTTTGCTTGACACACAAGTCGTGCTTCGGCACTTTTGTTCGCACTTTAGCACTATCGTTATTTGATCTTCTAGTGCTTTTGTTTCTACAATAGCGCTATTGTCCAAAAATTAGTGTTGTTGTCTATAGTCTAGCGTTGTTGTCCCTTAATTAGCGTTTTTGTTCCTGTATTAGCGCGTTTGTCTTTCGGTCTACATATTTTCTTTTGGCGCTTTTGTACTTAGTTTCGTGCTTTTGTGTTAAGTAGCGCTTTTGTTCTCACATAGAGTAGCGCTATTGTAATAGAGAATTGTAAAAACATACCTTGTAACCAAAAATCACAATTTAGGCTTGTGGAAACCCACTTAGACTGCATTTTATTTTTTTAACTGGTTTAATTATTTGTGCAGGGTGGAGGACGTTAGAGTAGAAAGTAATTGCATTTATTTCGTTAAATTTTCTTTTCAAAGTTGGATAAAATGAATTCATCTTCTTTTTTGGCTTAAATATTAAACTTGCACTTCATTTTTGGGTTATTAAAAAGAAGCACACCTTTTATTTGGGTTTAAAACAAACTTTATTTGTCAAAGTTAAAAAGAACAACAAACTCAAAATCCCACAAATTTACTTTCATTGCAAGTTAGGAAACACTTTATTTTGGTGCTTAAAACAAAACAAATCTCATTTCTTACATCAAACTTAAGGAAACTCACAATCAACATGTCAATTTTTGTGCAAGTAAAAAAAGAACAATCAACTTGTCAACATTTTCAAGTTTCAAAGCAATTTACTTCATGCATACGTATTTCAAATTTAGTTGACCAAGATTTCAATTTCCTAGTTTACTCAACATATTGCCTTTGAAGTTAAAAAGAACACCATGGTTGTTGGAGCAACATCTCCAAATAGTTAGATCACCATTGCAATGACAAGGTAAAAAGAACAAATGTATTTTGTGTTTGGCACACTTGTGCAAAAGAGTTTGTCGAGTGGTCCTACTTCTAACACACACTATCCTCTCCCTTGGCTTTCATGGTCCTAGGTGCAAGAGAAAAGTGTTAGTAACACTCAAATTTTATCTTTTTAAGAGAGGCCTGCCAAGAGACACATCACTCTTGGGAACGACCTCACATGGTAAATCCTTTGAGCCCCTATAAAAATCAAGTGAGAGCGAAAGTTATAGCCTTGGGTATAGTTGTTCCTACAGTGTAACTTGCCGAAAGGACAAATGGGCCCCACCACAAGTTACAAGGTTCTTAAGTGAGTCACTGCAGAATGAACTTATGTCCAAAAACATCAAAAATTACTAAACACCTTGAAGTAGTAGCCCACCCATTCTATTGATTGAGGATATTTGTGATAAATTTAGTGCAAGAGCATAGAAGGTTTTGCTCCCAAGGTACTCACCATACATATTTCCTTGAGTAGAAACATAGCTTTTTGAAAGGTTACTTATAGCTCGATAAAAGTGGTGACTCCCTCATCATAGGGATCATCTATTTGTTATGCTCATGCAAGACTTAGTATATCACATCCTTACTTGCCATGACGGGATTCATAAGGTATGTAGTACCAAAGTTGAAGAAATATCAAGATGTGGGCTGAAATTATCACAACTAGCCATTTGACATTAAGGATAAAGAGTGTTTGAAGTGTTTTTTGTTTTGAGTCAAGACCAGTGCAAATTGAGCCGACTTCAGGCTTTGGAAACACCTAAAATACATTTGAAGGAAAGGGTCATCAAAATTTCAAAGGATTGGGTTGATCTAGACCCACACCTATTTGTACCATTTGAGGCAACATTCTTGTGTTTGTGTGCTTGCTTTGTTTTCTTGTCAAAAAAAATCAAAACTCAGTTCCAAAAACAAGTACTCATCCAACATAAACACTTTCAAAATACCAACAAAAAAATCAAAACAAAGAGCAACAACAAAAGCATCACACTATACGACCATTCTTCACATCTTAAGAAACAAGAATCTTCATCAACTTATCAACTTGAAGAAAAGACCATTGAGCTCAAAGGCTTTTATCAAAAGGAGGAAATTCTTCTATCTTAATAGGCAAATTTTTGTCTCTCATAGAACCTTCTTACGTCACATGTGTCTATATCTTCAAGGGAAATCAAATGAGTTTGATCAAGCGTCATTATACCACAGAGCTTTTAATCAATATAGAGCTTTGACTTATCATCAAAATAAGGGAGGCAAGATCAATCCTGCCTTCTTTCCAGACATTTGTATCACATATAACTCAGTTACGGTAGAACCACCAACCCCTGAACAAGAAGAGAAAGAGTTTGTTCCTTTTGTAACACAAAGTTTTTATTGAAGTACATTTCATCCATTTCCCACATTCACACATCTCAACCAATCCATTTCAACTCTCAAAACATCAAGAGGTTTTTGTCCTAAGTTCTATTTCAATATTGTTTGAATCAAACACAACATATCACTTTTTATAGTGTCTCTACATCTAGGATAAACTCATCCTAAGAGGCATTTCTACACAGGTTAAAACTGGTCTATGAGTGAATCCTCTCATTACTAGGTAGTTGGGTCTGTAACACATCTCAGATCTCTCTAAACCTTATCACATCAAACATTGTCAATCAAACACAACAAGCAATTCAAGAA
The DNA here is from genome assembly GCF_030272615.1 of Cryptomeria japonica. Taxonomy (NCBI): domain Eukaryota; kingdom Viridiplantae; phylum Streptophyta; class Pinopsida; order Cupressales; family Cupressaceae; genus Cryptomeria; species Cryptomeria japonica. The sequence continues at coordinate 668,678,715 of NC_081411.1, read as the reverse complement.
CGAACTTTGGTAACATCTACCTTTAGTGCTAGAGATCCATATGCAAACACCCCACCAATCATCAATCTTTCATTCCATCACCAACTCATCATCATTTTCATCAAACTTCAACAAAAACTTATAAACAAAATGGCTCAAACCAGATCAAGGTCTAGACAAGAAATTGAAGAGGAAGAGGAGGAAAATATCAATGAATTCCAAGAACCCCTTGGAGGAAACGCAAATGATGAAAATCTAAGTACTCCTACTCCTGCGGAAATAGAAAGGGAACAACACGACCCTCTCTTTAATAGACTTGTTGATGAAATACTGAGGAGCAATGTTGATGCTCACTTTTTAAGACTTGCTCAAGAGGGGGCTAAACTACCCTCTGACTTTGATGTTGCACAACTAAGACAAGCATCAAAATGCCAAAGTCGTAATGAGGATGAAAGAGGTCGAGATCACATCAGATATAACCTTCATCAAGGTAATCCCCCACCTCCTCCTCTTCCAAATGAAATAGACATGTTGCGGCAACAAGTCAAAAATCTCGCCCAACAACTTCATAGTGGTGTAAAAACTAATCAATTTTCACTCAATGACATTTGTCCCTACCCTTTGATAGGAATCTTCATATGCCACCTTTTCCATGAGGGTTTCAAACACCCAAGTTTTAAAAGTACCAAGGAAAAGGAGACCCTTGTGATCATGTTAGAGAATTCCATTCAGCTTGCCTCGAAGTGGCATACGAGGACACATACCTAATGCGACTCTTTCCCCAAAGTTTGGGAGGAACAACCACACCATGGTTTTCCCGACTACCAAGTGGCATTAGGACCTTCGAAGAACTAGTCCAGAAGTTCCTACCACATTACTCACACAACATTGAATGTGATATCACCATGGCTGATATATGTAAAACCAAGCAAAAACTAGACGAACTATTTTCAGTCTTTCTGCAACGATGGTGTCAAATGTCTAGCAGACGTTCTCTTCATAAACCTGAACAAGAACTAGTGGAAATATTTATTTCCAACTTAAACGACGAAGTGAAATTTCACCTAGACATAAAAGACATAGACTCTTTCAATGACATGATCACTGGAAAGGTTTAAAATGCGAATGGGCTCTCATCAAAAAAGGGCTTATCAAAATATACAATGAGCCAAAGGATGGCCCTCGCTCGCGCTTCAATAGTGACAAGCCTAACTTCTGGAACAAAAACAAAAACGTCGTCAATGATGGGGTTGTGGATGCAAGAACTATCAAAAGTGCACAACCTGTGGTCCAATTTGTAGGACAGAACCCCCCACCCAAGAATAACACAGTTGCTCCTCCAAATCAAGGACGCAATATATCTCAAGAGGAACCCAGACAGCGTCAGCAAAATTTTAAACCAAAACGAACATACACTCCCTTAGGAGAACCTATTGAAACGGTGTTACGTCAATTGGTTTCTCAAAATCTGGTGACCTTACCCAAAACATCAAATTACGAACCTCAAGTCAAACCTTCATGGTGGAGGGATATTGAACATTGCGATTTCCATCAGGGAAAGGGCATAAGACAAGCAATTGTCACAGATTGAAAGATCTTATTCAGGATCTTATTGACCAAGGTGAAATCAAAATCGAAGGACATGACCCAAAAACAACAAACAATGATCATCTCATGTTCAAAAATCCACTTCCATCACAAGATCAAAGGGGTCCTTCCACTTCAGGGAGAAACACAGATACCACTGATTATACGCAAGCCGCGTATAATTACATTGTTAATCACCTATATGATGCCAGTGAACAAATTGCAACTATTACCATCAAAAATCCCAGCTCCACTTGCAATGTTGTTACACGTCGCGGCAAGATCACCATAAAAGCAGCTCCACAAGGCACCTTATATATCCCAAAGCAATATAACCTTGTGGAACAATTAGATAAAATGTCTGCACTGATATCTATCTTAGAGCTATTGCACCTATCCCCATCTCATAAAACAATCTTGGATCAAGCTCTCCAAGAGGAATTAGTCCCTGCAAACCTAAAAATAGATCAATTCCAAGCTATGGTTGGAAACCTAAGATCATCACCTTGTCTCACTTTCTCTGAAAGTGACAATGCATCCTTCCAACAACCTCATAATGCCTCACTCCACATTGAAGGATTTATCAACCAACATAGGATCAAGCGAGTCTTGATCGACAATGGAGCCGGCTTGAATATCTGTACACTACAATTGGTCACAGCATTGGGATATGCAATTGAATCAATGGATCCCCGCAAGAAGATAACAATCAAAGCTTATGATGATGTAGAGTGGTCATCCAAAGGAGCTATTGTGCTACTATTCCGAGTAGGCCCAGTGGTGAAGCACATCATCTGTCAAATTCTGGACCTTCCTCTGCTGTATAATTTGTTGTTAGGAAGACCTTGGATACACGCCATGCAAGTCGTTCCATCCACCTACCATTAGTGTATCAAGTTCCCTCATAATGGTGTAGAAATTACAATCCTGGGCGATGCAAATCCCTTTGTGTATTAGCACAATATCAATCATCAACCAGAGATTACCGTTCCCAACAACAGAGAATCCATCCCATCCACATCATACATAAGTCCAGCCTCTCTTTCTAGTTCAAACACCACTATACCCAAGCAAGAGAATCTCAAGATGAAAATAGCAGAGGAAGGTCCTGGGGAGTACAATTTGAGTCAACTCTTTTGTGTTGGACAAATGCCTACTTCTCCTAGAACTCATGGTAAACATCAATGGTTACTTCAAACGCCCTTGGTCAAGCCAGCATGCACTTTCATGCCTTTCATCCTTAGAAAGAGTCAAGAAGAAGAGACCAGAGATGAAGACTTAGCAGAATGGATCTATAAAGATCCCGTCACCATGGACATTCCACAAGCTAAGCTTCCCACAGATCAGTATGGAAAAGGCCTTCTAATTATGCAGCAAATGAGTTATGATGGTCAGAGTGCTTTAGGACCTTGCAAGCAAGGACGACATGAACCGTTGTAGCCAGAATTAAAGCCCAAAGATAACACGGGACTAGGCTTTCAAAAGGAGATCCTTCCTAAGCTTAGATTCAAAGGAAAACCTAGCAAACCTCTATATAAGCCAGCTACAAAGAAGTCACCTTTGTTTATATCAGTAGCACCACGCACCATAGCAACTGCCCCATTGAGGCTAAAAATCCCAGCAAAACCAACCACAACACCAGTCATCCCACCAATCAAACCAGCAACCCCATCAGCAGCAGCCATAACATCAATAGCACCGTTAGCAACAGCATCTATATCATAACCCATAGCAATATCGACAACACTGGCAATTTCAGTAGAAGCAGCAAATTCAACATTACCAATACTTCATGTATCAGATTCATTGATCCCCATAATCCTTCCTGCAGCACCAATCATTTCATCTACAAAGGTACACCAACCGATCACACCTGCAGTGTTTAACTCAAAGGACATCCCAGTATGGTATAGTAATCGGATCCCGGAAAGTGACTCAGAGACTGACTCACATGAGTGGGAATTTTATTCTGTCCAGCTTAATACTTCAGATGAGGAAGATGCATCACTACCTCCACCTCGCACAGACATCCCTATTTACGGAGAAGCACAGATAAAGACCTCTTGGATTCCTGAATTGGAAACTTCTTCCACATGCCCTACGTCACATCCTATGCCTGATTCTGATGGGGAGAGTACCATCAATGACCTTCATCACAACATCTTAACCCTCACTGACACATCTAATAAACTTAATCTAATCGATGAGGTAATGCCCATTATCCATCCTGAACTCATCGAATGGAACCAACCTAATCCCCCATGCCTTGACCACTTCCAAAATGATGAGGCGATCATTGACTTTTTGGAACTACGGGATAACATACCATGTGGGGATCACAAAGTTGGATTCGCCATTGAACTTAATAGTGCAGCATACTTTAGGGCAGATGCCAAACCTTTTAGCTGCAAAACAATAAAAGATGGATCTTCCAGTAAAAACCACACTATGGCACTGTTTGATCCTAAAAAGGTAAAGAGAAAGAGTGTATCCAATGGTGAAAACCTCTTTGAGGCACCGAAGAATGAAAGGTTTGACATTCTCCCCTCTAGTACACAACAGGAATGATCAACAATTCTCATCGAGGAAACAAAAGAATACAACGTGGGGACTCCTAAAACTCCTCACCACATACATCTGGCATCTCTTTTAACTCCAGAGGAACGGCCTAAGTTTGTCAAATTATTCAAAAAGCGTCAGATCAACTTTGCATGGTCATATGCAGATATGCCTGGACTTGATCCTGATTTAGTCATGCATCATCTCACCGTAGCAGAAGGAGCCAAGCCTGTCAAGTAGAAACTTCGCAAGATGCATCCTCAAATCGTGGTACTAGTCAAAGAAGAACTTAAGAAACACTTGGATGTTGGTTTTATTAGACCAATTGATTATGCAGATTGGATATCCAATAGTGTGCCTATCGGCAAACCAAATGGGGGCATTCGTATCTGTGCTAACTTCAGAGATCTGAACAAGGCATGTCCTAAAGATGACTTCCCCCTACCACACATCGACATAATAGTGGACCTAACAGCCGGACATGCCATGCTTTCACTCCTGGATGGCTTTTCAGGTTACAACCAGATAAAGATTGCACTAGAAGATCAACATAAGACGACCTTCACATGTCCATGGGGAACATACTGCTGGAATGTGATGCCTTTTGGTCTAAAGAATGCAGGAAAAAGGCACTCCAAGATCTAGTGGAGATGGATGTAGAACATGTCCCAAAGACTCACATGTCTCCTCAAAACATAAAGAGACCTCCTCCAACTGTTGTACATAAGTATCCACAATCATATCAACCTCAAAAGAATGATCATGTAGAGAATGATCAAGAGGGTCAGAGTGTGCCCTCGCAACAATTGAAGAAGGATCATCTTCATCAAAGAGAAGATGAATGTCATCAATGATGTCTCCCAAATCTGCAATGTAGGATTCCACAAACAAACCTGCAATGTCTGTCAGGTAATCATCCCATGAATCTGAAGCTGGAAGACAATGAATATCATGTTGCACTGAATCACTTGAAGGCAAAACTGTCGCACTATCTGCATCATCAGGTGCAATAGGTGATGTGATATCAATATGAGGAGATGAATTACAAGGCTCAAGAATGGGGTCACATGTGAGAATCCCCATGTTCAAGTGCCCAAAGTTCTCCTCAAAATCTGAACCATCACAAGAAGTGTGATCAACATGTGTAGAATCATCAAATGTGAAATCATCATCATCAACAAAATCTGAAAAGGAGTATAACTGAGACGCATGATCAACCACCCCAATTGCAATGATAGCTCTAGTCTCCAAATCTCTAATGAAAACTGACTCAGGTGTGAACTCCACAACTCTCTTAGTTGCACCATGTGTGATTTGATAGATGGAAAGGAGATTGTTTGTCAAGTGGGGTACACACAACACATCATTGAAGGAGTTATTCCCACTATCAATAGACCCTTTCCCAATCACATCAATGTATGTATGATTGCCCATCAAAATCTGAGGCATGGTGCAAGGCTCAAATGTAGAGAACATAAACTGTGAAGATGCCATATGATGAGAAGCCCCTGAATCTAGAAGCCATCTCTCTGAATCATGACTGGTAGTAGCACAAAGAGCTTTTCCTTTTCTTGTCCCAAAAGAGTGAGTCTTCCCACTTGTAGAAGCCATGAATGCTTGCCCTTTTCCTTTTGAATGTGAGGAAGTGGAAGTTGATGAATCATCCTTAGGAAAATCAATCTTATGCTTTTTGATGATATGTGTGAGCTCATCAATCTTTTTAAAATGGCAATGATGCTCCTCGTGACCAAACTTTTTACAATAGGCACAAGTAGGTTTCTCCCTCTTTGGTGAATTATCCCTCTTGGCAGAGGATATATCTCCTTGTTGTGGATAGGATGATGCTTTATCCTTGGGCTTTGATTTCCATTTCTTCTTGTTTGAGTTGTCCTTTCCTTTGTTCCCTTGATTTGCCACTAATGCTTGAGACTTAGAAGCCTTAAGAATGCCCATGCTTATCAACTTAGTTTGTTCCATCATCAACATTTCATTGAAAGCTTCAAATGTAGGCATTGTGTAGCTTGAAACCATTGTCATCCTATGGGTTTGGAAACTAGAAAAAAATGTTGCATATTCTTGTAGAAGCTTGCCCATCAAGTTGAAGATCAATTGAGTATCCTTCTTATCAATGCCACAATCTTTGAGTTGTGCCCTCAACTCATTTGCCTTGGTGACATAATCTTGTATATATCAAAGTTCTTGGGATCCAACATGGTGAGATCACTATCAATTTGATATCCCCTAATCTCATCAAATTGACCATACAAGTCTTGAAACTTTTGCCAAGCATCCATGATTAGAGTACACTTCTCAATATGAAAAATGAGATCCTTTGATACATACTTTCTTAAGGTACCAATTGCCATGATATTTTTAGTGAGCCAATCCAAGTGACCAACTGGATCAAGCTTAGGATCAACGAGAGCAACAATAGTTCCATCAATGTAATGAGTTAGTCCTTTTTCCATAGGTTTACTCCATGCATCAATTTTCCAAGTAGCATAATTATGAGGAGTTAAGAGAGGAAACTTATAAGAACCCATAGCAGCAAAAAGGAAGGAACACAGGAGCACAAAAGCACAAGAGACACCCCCCCAAATTAACTCAATCAAAGTACCACCCCAAAAATGATGATTTTGGCACTTTATATGTAGTGCGTGTACAATAGGCCACTTGCAAAACAAGGAAAAGTGGACTTCTGATTTCAATTTACAACTTCTCAAAATGAGATCTAAGAGACTTCAATAAATACTGCTAGTGATCTAAACTGAGATCCAAGCAAAATGCAAGTACCAAATATGCCAAAAATGGCCAAATAATGAAAGTACAATTTCTACTTAAAATTACTACAAACAAATGGTAGCTTATGAAAGTAGATGAAAAAATATGCACTTTCACAAAAAATGGCACTTGAAAAGGAGTCCATATGAGCCCAAATGAAGCCTCCAAAGTTGTAATAATCGGGATTTCACGATTTCTGAAAAACCTGTATCCGAGAAATAGAAACATCCTACACCATTGTACAAACCATGAAATTCTACCCCCAAATAAAAAAAATTGCTCGAAAAAAGGAGTTCGGATGAGTGAGATATCGCTATTTGAAAATCACCTGCAAAATTATAATTTCTGGAAAATTTCCATCCCAGCTTCAAACTTTAAATGCCTCTAGATTTGGCCTCCGAAGTCTGATTTGGATGAAACAAAAGGCAAAATCGACTTTCTTGGACCTCCTCAATCCAATGGTAACCTCAGATTTGATCCATCAAGCTTCAATAATAACCTGCAATAGAAAGATCCAAAATGCAAACCCCAAATAGCATCAAATTTCTCTCAATTAGCAAACCAATGACACTCTAATGGCTCTGATACCATGTGAGATTTTGCCAAGATCAAGAGGCAATGGAAAGCACAAATAAGAGAGAACAAAATAGATGATAGAAATAAACTGTATTCTATCAAGATGAAAAATATGATCAACTGGATCATTAAGCATTACATACAATGAATATGAGCTTGATTATATAGGCAAGGCTATATGGATATGTGAACACACAAACATGACATGTGGCTCAATAAGAAACAAGGGTAGGTAAGAAATAGGTGTGGGTAGGTAGGAGAAATAATATAATATTCCACATGAGGTGGATCACCCACTGAATGTGGAGTGTAACAACAAGATCACACCATAAAAGGTGGAAATTCTCCTACACACACTATCCCAATGTGGTACAAACACCCAAGTGTCTCATACCCAAACTACTATGAAATGCATTTTAGAAGTATACTTAAGTAAAGTGTAATAATATCCAAGATGAATAATTATTTACACCAACACTTTGTTTTCACTGTTGTGCAGGTAGTAAGGCAGTCGATCAGTTTTTTAAGTTTTTTTGCTTTCTTTAATCTTTGATCAGCTCTCTATTTATATTAGAGACTATGTAATAGTTTTTATTATTCAAGCTAATGCATACAATATATTTCTCAGTTCTAAGAAATTCATAGCAGTCTTCTTCTTTTCAGTTTAGTTTTTTTTTGTTTGTTAAATTGAATAATCTTTCAATGCCTTTCCACATCTTCATTCCCGACAACCATGTGTCTATTGGATACAAGAGACTCTCCCACACAATTTCAGAAATGTTGCGGATGCCCAACATAACAAAACTACCATAATCCAACATCATATCTCTAGAGGCTATAGCTTTCTGGTTCTTTCTTGTTGACCATATTGATCGCCCATCTGAATCATACAGTTTGAGATAGCCGTCAGTTGTTAGATTCAAAACACCTGGCTTGTTTCTGATGGGAGTCTCCCTATTAGCCACCCAAACAATAGTCTTGTCAGACATTTGGGCATACCAAATGCCGATGTACTAGTTTTTTGTTTCGTTTGGAAAAAAGAATCCCAATTCGAAGGTGTCATTCTTTGAAAGTATGCTCTGATTTCCAGTGAGAGAAGATCCCAAAGCGATGTTGTCTCCACCAACTGTAAGGGGATCACAATTGTAAGGTAGACTAAGCATATACAGAACTGAGAGGAAGAAATACCATGCAGACAGACTATTTGTGGCCATTTCGAAAAAACTTCAAACTCCCTTGAATTAAAACCCTACAATTACCCATAGGTTTGTTGTTGTGTTATATAGATAGATCGGTAAGATTAACAAATATTTTGAATTTAATGGATCTTTGGTCTATTAGTGAAGTTTAATGATTCTTAATGTCTGTCAGTTAAGTTCTATATTAAATCCATGATTTTGATAGAATAATACCCTAACTAATTTAACTTAATATTTAACCCAATAAAATTTCAACCTAAGACTCCATACTCAATTAAAAACACAAACAAATCTCTTCAAAATATCCATTGGCTTTGGCTTTTTGCCTACTAGTCAAATGCTATGAATATCCATCGGTCTGTTGCCTATTTGTCAAATGTTATATTAGGGTAGAATTTACAAATTGATGGTAAATTTTATTTGATTTATTAGGACAGAGCTTACAAATTGATAGATGCAGCAATAAAAGGACACCGCAATAAATCTGAAAATAATAGTTTTCTTGATATTCTAGAAAGGAAACCATAGATTGTATATGACACGGCACTAGAATTTCAGAAATTTAAGTCATAGATTGTCATTTATTTGATGGTCCGTAAATTACTGCTTAGTTTCTGTTTGGTCTTTCCAATCTTCCTTGCGAAGTCATGTGTGATGGGTCAAAAGTCTTTTTAAGCCGGCCACTTGAATAACAAAGTCTACACTGATAATGATTTCTTCCTGCACTCGGAAGGAAAATGGTAAATTTATTGACTACGGCGGAATAGCAAAACAATTAATAAGCGTTTTTATCTCTTAACGACCCAAAGAGGTGGCGTGTAGACCTTCCCTTCAGCATTAAATTCACTAATAACTAGCAATCGTATCTTGGTGTCCAATAGATACATGGAAAAGGTTTGGAAGAATCATTTTTATTTTTTTTGCATACAATTGTATAGTACATGAGATTAAGTGGTAGGTAATTTAGCAAATTATGTTGCCTATGCAACAAAGGCCTAGAATTAGGATTATGTTATATCTACAATAAGAGGAGAAGGAGGGAGAGAGAGAGAGAGAGAGAGAGAGAGAGAGAGAGAGAGCATTGGAAAGATAGTGGGGATCAAAGAGATAAGAGAGAGGAAGGAGAGGAAAAAATAGAGATGGAAAGAGAGAGATAATGATTGAGGGGTACATGGATATATAGAAAGATAAAGATATAGGAAGTGATATATAGAGAGTAGAGAGGGATATAGATAGAGTAGAAGAGATAGAGAGACGAGTGAGAGATAGAGAGGTAGAGAGGGAAGGAGAATGAGTGAGAGATATGGAGATAGAGATAGGGGAGAGATATAGAGAGAAATATAGAGATATAAATAGAAATTAAGATGTAGAAAGAGAGGGAGGGGGAGAGAGGGAGAGAAAGAGATAAATAGAGGGAGAGGTGAAAAGGATAGAGGTATTCATTTAACTGACTAATGTTTCTCATATCATATAACTCTACAAAATGGGAAATTATCTTCCTATCATTCTTATGATGGAGGAGAAAAATGTCTAGGTGATAATTGTGTGCATCAAATTGTTGGTTGTTGGAAGGTGTAGTTGTCTTTTAGTCTCGATGGATGAGAATGCCTCATGGAGCATAATTATTACTATTACACTAAAACACTAACCAATGACAACTAAATGCACTAGATATAGATGATTAAATAGTTTCAATTATCTTGCATAAGTAAAAATTCCTATCAATTGTGGACCTTGAAAACCGTAGATATAATATATTAATAAAAAATAATCATATAAATCTATTTATTAACAAATATTTATTGCTAATAATATGAAAGCATAAAATTATTAAATGATTGATCCTTCATTTCTACAAAATATCATGTTGAATTCAAGGTCAAAATATGATGATATTTTTTCTTTTCGATATGTCTTTTCTTGTTTTTTAAATTATAAGTAATAATGTCTTGAATTAATATTAAAATTTATATAAAAAACTACAAGTAAAAGCTAAAGTATTGGACCCCAAATCACCTATACATGATAAAGATTTTATTTAATTCCTTGACTATTTCATACCCTTACTTATGAGAAGTAGAATATTCTCAAATTGTTGATGTTATAATTAATATATTACATATTTACATTATCAGAACTAATATTAATTATATTAAAATAAGGATTTTTTTGTATTTTAAAAATATTTCACATGTCTATTTATCATTTTACAAAAACAAATAAAATATCAACCAAAAAATAAGTTTAAAATTAAAAAGAAGGAGAAAATCTCTTGATGGGATGGAAAGATTAATGAGCTTTGTTGTAAATATAAATATATTTTTAAAATAAGATAATAAATTCTATATTTAAAAATATATTTATTGTTTATTTAAATTATTTTTTACAAATCCTTAAATTAAAATAGAAAATACTAAAAGCCAACTTCATTTCTTAATAATATTAAGTATTTGCATTAAAAAAAAAAAGGATATTAATTTTATCTAAAAAATTTGACACTTAAAATCCAACAAAATTTATATAAAATAAATACATATATGTTATATAAAAAAATTGAAGTCTTAAATATAACATCATCATATTAATATTGTATAGTCAAAACTATAAAATATTTAATTAAATAAAATATGAATATAATAAAAAAATGAGCTTATCAATTATAGACAATTGTATTTTCAATCCTTTAATAAAATGGATAATATTATTTTTGTTATATTATTGACAACTCTAAAAATGAATCTAAACAACAATTTAAAAAAGTTCTTTGTTGCCACAAACTAAGTAATTCGCCAGTCATAATATAATTTGCACATGAAAACACGTGAAAAGCAATGATTGGGATTGTGAAATAACATGAATTTTCGCTAATGTGTCCATAAATTATGCGGCTGGCTTGTTCGGAAAAAACTAATAATTAAACAAAACCAATAAAATTGTTGTATTGGATCAAACAATTATTATTTTGAATATAATCAATGTTTTTATATAATAATTTTAAAATTAAAAAGATTGAATACAAGTAATACTTATTTGTTGAAAAATATATTGTAAAAGTTCAAATAAAGTAAAAATCTATATTTAAAATAGTTAATAGTATAAGTCTATTATACAAAAGTATATAATTGTGAAGGTAAATAAATAACTCTTAGAATGAATTGAAGTCAATTTAATAATCATTGTAGAGTAATACACACTAATAGTGAATAATTATCATAATATTACTTTGACAAATATATATGGTTTAAGAAAGAAAATATGAATAACAATACTTAAATGTGATAGTTAAACAATGGTGCAAACTGATGAATATTCTAACATCGTCTTGATCTTTGTCCTACAAATGCAATTTTTTGAGTCTAGTGAATGGTTTTTGTTTATATGCTTGATTTGTACATTAATATTTGTAACTACAATTTTTTCCTTTACTCTTTAACTCAACTTGCCTCTCGAACAAAATCTTGGTCTTACATCCACTTGGTTGGCATCAATCTATTTTGTATTTATTTTAGAGATAAAAAAATTCAATTTTAAAAATACCTTGAAAGAATTGTCAGGTCACAAAGAACCTTTCGAAGATCAACCATCAACAACATCTAGAAAGATGTATATTAATTCAATTTTATAAAAATGTCAATTCACCTAATCTCTTCGTTAATGACCTATAATGTAATTAAGTGTTCATACATGACATCAAATCACACAATGTATATTTAAATAATTTCAAGAGATAAAGATAAAGGGAGCTAGTTTTGTCAAGAAGTGTATTCTATAGTGGGTAAGTACACCAAGATGGTGTGCAAAAAGGGGGGTATAAGTGGACACCTTTTTTTTCTAAAATCAGCTAAACCTAGACTTCACAGAGCAATTTGATACTCGTCCACTCAAAATATGAAGATACCCAAAGAAAAAATATTGTATTACTCTGAATCCAGTTTCCAAAATACTATTTCTTTTTAAAATTAGATAAGATTAAGGCTGTCAAATCCTTTGTGCATGAAAAAATAGTTCTTGATTTTTCTAAAAAACATAACATAGTATCTCACGTGTGCATCAAAAAAGTCATCGTTAGATTTATTATTTTGACAAATCCTTTGGTAGAAAGATAGATAAGAGTGAGCACTAGAAGTTGTGTATTTTTTATAATTTTTTGTTGAGTATTTTGTTTTATTTATTTTTCAAAACGGGTACATCCTGAAAATTAGATGCTTGTTCATGCGTGAAGCATAACTTGCATCAAAATAATTGAAAATGCAAATTTATTTTTTTAAGTGTAAAGAATCAAGTGCACTACAATAATATATATATTTTGTAAAATTTTGGATAAGTAGATCAAAAGTTATTAAAAAATGGTACACATATGTCTCTGGGAACTATGAAGACACTAGTAAAAAAACTAAACTTTAATATCTTAATATTGTCCAAATATTAAAAAAAAAAATGGTTAGAAAGCTCAAAAGATGTGTGAAATTATGGTGGTAATTTTACAAATACCTAGTTGATGAGGTGTAAACCTGATGATGACGAATTTGAGAAACCAATTTGATAAAACAAAACACATAAAAAAGGAGGGAAATGGAGGGAAATCAAACTCCCAAGCCTCAACCTTGCCATCCAAGGCTATTAATGAGCCTAAACATGCTAAAATGCGAACATCTTTTTAAAAATAAAGGCATGAATGAGTTTTTAAATATAAAAGCCCATTCGTGTTTTTTAGACCAAAAAAACTGTACGGGTTATGTTGACATAAAAAAGGTTCCAATATATAGAACCCCACATGACCCCTAACGATACCATATAAGGTCCCTTACCACACCATATGATGCCCTAAGGGGTCATATTCATATGTTCTAACACGTGTTGCGCCATTAGGACCCCACGTGACCCCCAACGACACCATATGATCCCTTATGACCATATGATGTCCTAAGGGGTCATATGATGTTCTAATACATGTGTGGCCCCTTAGGACCCCACATGCCCCTATTGAAACCATATGACCTGTTAGCACACCATATGACCCCTTAGGAGCATATAATGTCCTAAGGGATCATATGGTGTGCTAACATGTCATATGGTGTTGTAACACATGTTTGACCCACCTACAACCCCACATAACCCCTAACGACATCATGTGACCCCTTAGCACACCACATGACCCCTTAGGAGCATATAATGTCCTAAGGAGTCATATGGTGTGCTAAGGGGTCATATGGTGTTCTAACACATGTGTGGCCCCTTAGGACCCCACATGACCCCTAATGATACCATATGACTCCTTAGCAATCCATATGACCCCATAGGACCATATGTTGTCCTAAGGGGTCCTATGGTGTCCTAAGGGGTCATATGGTGTTGTAACACATGTGTGGCCCCATTAAGACCCCACATGAACCTTAAAGACACCATATGACCCCTTAGCACACCACATGACCTCTTAGGATCATATGATGTCCTAAGGGGTTATATGGTGTCCTAATGGGTCATATGGTCTCCTAACACATGTGTGGCCCCATTAGGACTCCACATGACCCCTAACAACACCATATGACACCTTAGCACACCATATGACCCCTTAGGAGCACATGATGTCCCAAGGGATCGTATGGTGTCCTAAGGGGTCATATGGTGTTGTAACACATGTGTGGCCCCATTAGGACCCCACATGACCCCAATATTTTATTGTAGCACATATTCATTAGGCCCAACCCTATGTTTGATGACATCTCTACTATTTGATGACGGACGCGTGTGATCATTCCAAACTGTAGTGACCAAGTTCCAAACTCCATCTTCAATCCTATCAGAATGAGGAGCTCTACACATTATTGCCCAATTGCCTTCCAATGTACTATCATCCAAATTCTTTCTCCTTTTCACATAACACTATAGTGTCTTCCAACTATATCCAATTTGAGATTAAAGTGAGGAGATTTTTCTTATTTGTAGTTTCAAAGTTGCAAGGATTTTAGCTTCATTCTCCATCGAATCGTCTATCAGAATAATCCAATCTTGAGTTTTATGAAGCTCGTCATTAAATGGTTCAACAAGGAGGTTTGAGATGTTATTTTTAACAATGTGGCAATTTTTTATCAAGAACATATTTATAAGGATAAACTTGATTCTTCATCGTGGGATGTTCTTTATGGTAAGTTTGTATTCTGCCGATAAGGAAGTTTAAATCAAGTGTCTTCGGTGTTTCCATAAAATTGCAAAAGTATTTGAAATTGCTGAACTTGTAAAGACCACCGAATTAGGGAAAGTGGTGAGTTGGTTTTAAAATTGACATTGAACACCATTGGCAATAAGAGTACTATCGGCAAGTTGCTTTATTTTACCAAAACATAGATGGAGAAGTTTTAAGTTAATAGAAACTGGGTAGACATTGCCAACTTTCACAAATCGCTCACAAAGAGAGTTTCTCATTTGTTTTCAAAGTCCAAAGAGGAGGTAGTTATAATAACTACTTATAGATAACTAATTCATCGAAGCATCGTGTGAAAATTCACAGCGAAGGTTTCAGAAACTATCAAGCACATACACTGGCCAAGTGCAAAGGTGATCCTATAATTGTTATCGGCATCCTCCTGCCCGCCTGCCCCAGTGGAGCTTTGGAGAAGGTTATGGATATCCATCAAAGTATCAAGGATAGAGGGATTTTTTGAAATGTTATAGTTGCAAGTGCACTTGTACACATGTATGTGAAAGGGAAGCATGGAGAAGGAAAGCGGATTAATAGACAGAGAGCATGAATTGTCAACAGAATGCTCAACGGTAGCGCCGTCTCATGAGACAATGATTGCACGATATTGAAAATGAGATTTAGAAAATACTCTTTAGAAACTTTCAAGAAAATACAATGACAAACATAAAGCCCATTCTAACACCAAATTTGTTTGACAGAATGCCTCGAAAGAGAGGTAATCTCACGGAATGCAATGTTTGTGAGATTCGCAACAAAGACTTTAGAAAATATCTAGCAAATGCAAAATGACAGATGTAAATTCAAACGCCACAACCTTCGCCAATGTTCTTCTTCTCTACCAATGCCGAGAGAAGAGCTTTGATAGTAGTTCATGAGAAGAAATATGAAAGCACAAGGTACGACACACATGCATAATGTAAAAGTACAAACTAAGAAGCTAATGTGTTCGACCGAATACCTCAAAGAGATACCATCTCTGGGAGTGAAATGAAACGATTGCAGAATATAAACAAATATATTTGTTGAAGCGGCTTTAGAATTTTTCAAGTAAATATGCAATTGACAGGCCGAAGCCAAATACATAAATGATTTGTTGAAAAGGCTCCGTAAACTCTCAAGTAGATGCAAGATATGGATGCGTAGACAAGGTTAAATCATCGACAAAATTCTTCAAAGAGATCTCATCTCATTAAAGGCTGGGGTCATGAGATAATAGCAACACCAAATTATTGGAAAGGTGTAGTAGCCATGAAGTTCACTAAACACGCGTACAAAATATGAAACCATTCACAATGCACCCGAATCATTTGATAGAACACCTCAAAGATATGCCTTCTCATGATCTACAATGGTTGTTGGAAATACTCAAAATCAATTTATTGAAAATGATTTACGAAATTGGAGTAAGGTATTTCCAAATTCAACTCATCTACTCAATGTTGCAGAATACAAAGAAAATAATTATTTATTGGCCACCATAGTGACAAGTTGGCAAGTTCGCATGAATTTGTATAAGTGGATACGATAAAGTCCCAAGACACAAGATAATTTTCTAAAAGTTGTTTACTTTCTTAAGGAAAGTGATCAAGTGAAGAGTTAGTCATTGCAAAATTTTCTCATTGTTGATATGTGGGCTATCGTTGCAAACTATATTATCACTATGTATATTCCAATGAAATAGCATTCCTGTTCGCAAGTTGTGATTCTTTATGGAACAAATGAAAAAGGTAGATTTGAAGTCGCAAGGACTTGGAATGAAGTTAGAAAATTTGACATCTACAAAGTATTTCAGAGATGATTTTCATTATCTCAACTTGAGGAATGGTCTAGCTAGCTTTTGTTAAAGGTGCATCATTTGTAAATTCTTATAAGATATTAGCTTAGCTTTAAGAGGTGTAATGAGAATTCGACAGGTTTCAATCTTCTTGGTGGTGATTTGTGGTTAGTTACGAAAGGTGGATATTTGATTGCATGCAAAGGAGTAACTTTCCAAGTTGGAGTTGGAGTGAATTTCCTTGAAGACCAAGTTGTTTGTGATTGTAGGATGACACGGTGCTCACTTTGACCAAATTGATGACTTTCTCATTCTTTCAATGAGTGTTTCCACTTACCTTTTTGAAAAAGTGTCTTATCACTTATTGTAACTAAAGTTATAATTTTGGCTTTAGTTTTGTAAAAGTTAGGTTAATTTTAACTTTTCTTCAAAAAGGTAGTTATTCTAAGTGTTGATTTAGGTAGTTTTCCTAAGTTGGTTGTCCTAAGCAGTTACCAAAAGTGGTTATTCTAAGTGGTTATGGATTAGTTATTGAAGGAGACTTATAAATACGAGGATATTTCATTTGTTAATAGAGAAATTCATAGAGAAATAGTTTGATGAATTTTGTTTTTATACTTTGTACAAAAGAGTTTTTGAGATTGTATAATTTCATGGGAATAATAAAGGATGTGCATTTAGCTCATATGCTCTATATATTCCTCTTGAGTTATTGTTACTAATTTGTCCATATCCAAATCATTTGTCATCTGTTGGAATGCTTAGGATTCATGCAATTGATATAATGAAACATTATCAAGCTTTGGTATCTTGGTTTGGATGTGCTAGAATTACTCAATCTCTTCATATGTTGAGCTTTGTCACCCTTCTTTCATCATCATTGCAAGTCAAAACTCATCTTGTGTTTAAACCCCCTTTGCATTCAGTATCAGTTGTGAAATCCTATTTGGTATTCGTATGTCTATCATTAGGGTTTCTGTTATTAATCTTATTTTAGTTTTATGTTTTCTCCTTAATGTACTTTAAAGTTAAAAGTACACAAAAATTACAAATACCCCCTATCATACGAGGGAGCTACCCCTCTCAAATGCAAAGGAATATTGTGGCCTCACCACAATCTCTCCAACTGTTGGCACGATTGTTAATGCACATCGAGCGAACAAGGTCAATTTTAAAGATGAATTCGTAGTGACAAATCTGTTTACCAACATACCTTAAAAGAGTTGTTAGGTCACAAACAACCTTGCAAAGATCAACCATCAGCATCATCTAGAAAGATGTAAATTAATTCAATTTTATAAAAATATCAATTCACCTAATCTCTTCTTTAATGACCTATAAAGAAATTAAGTGTTCATACATGACATCGAATCACACAATGTATGTTTAAAGAATTCCAAGAGAGAAAGATAAAGGGAGATAGTTATGTCAATAAGTTTATTCTATAGTGTAAATGAGGGGTGTAGTGTAATGACATGATCATGTTAAAAAAAATCAATAAGAGCTCACATTAAAATATTTTAAAAGGAATATCTAGAAAATCAAACATTGGTATACATGTTTGATATCTCTCGAATATAAAAAAATAATTTGAAAAATCAGAGTACAAGAAAAGAAAAAAGAAGAAGAATAAAATAGTTTTAAAAAACTAGCTCAAGTTTCAAAATTGAGTACAAATATTTGGCAAGAATTGATAAAATCAAAAGTATCAATTTTTTATTTCTAATGATCCTATTAAGGTTGTTTTGTATCCTTGTTCTTTAAATCATGGTGTGGAATGTATCATTTCTTTTAAGAAGGTTTATCTTCCTTCTTTCCCAATGATTCAAATTTGGTTGCATTATCTTCTTGGACAATTGTTCAAAGAAGGAAAGTTTTTCCTCCTAAGTTTCTCCTTCACATGCCAATCATTTGGATGCAAAGTTGTGTATGTTATAATTTATAGTTTGACCTAATGTTTGGACACAATGATAAAGAATTATTTAACACACGTTTAGAAAATTTGGGTAGCACCTCTTAACTTAATACTTCAATCAACACATGAAACTAAAGGTCAACAAAAATATAAATGATACAATAAATTTTCCACAAGAAATAAACTAAATAGCTAATATTTATCCACATTAAATAAAATATTTATCATTTATATCATTGAGGGTCACATACTCAAATCCTACTTCATAGTACTTATTATTTCAACTTAAGGATGTTATTGAGTACAAAGCTATACATATTTCATAGCAACTAGTTATCTCTAGTTTAGACATGTATAGATACTGGAGTAAAAGCTCTTCAAAAATTCATAGAATCTTTTAATATGATTCCATTTAATATTGTTCTAGAAAACCACCTAACAATAGAATATAAGGCATGCCTATTATCCCCTTTCTCTTATTTGCTAATTCTTTATCTTATGATAGTTGAATCAACTCTATGTTTATTTATGTAAAATAAATTTAAAATATATTTTATGTTCTATTTAATATTTTAATTATATATCAGATGAATAATCATCAATATCAAATGTAAAATACCCATATTAAATATACTATGTATAATTTTCATGTTTAAAAGATAAAAATAAATACAAAACCAAAAAAATAAAAATTCTTAACTTAATCTTAACCATTTAAATAAATAAATATAATTGAAACACCTCACTCAAACAAGTCTGAAAACTTTCAATATACATCATAGACAACCCTTACATTCAAGTATTACCTTTTTTTTTAAATATAGCCTTATACTTCATAGCTTCTCCTAATTTAATTTTTCTTTATGCATTCTCATATGCACCTCATTGTCCTCATATTCTTCTTTAATCATTTCACATGAGCATATGCAATATTTTTTCTCTTCCATTCTCCATGCAATATCCCTCTCCTCAAACCCTCATCCACCATGGCTTAAACTACCCTCCCTATTATGGAAGATGCACCAACACTTCACCTTTCTTCAATAGAAATGGTAATCTTGGTCATAATAAACACTATGAAAAGATTAGACAACGAAGATTTTCAATATTTCAACTTTATCAAGATGAAGTGGGAGATATGCAATAAGGACCAATCCCTCCATTTTAATTGATATTCATGTATTTTATTTATAACCCAATGACAACTATTCTTTTTTACCTTAGCATCATCTAGATGTCTACAACGTGGACATCACCATTTAATCAAATGCCTTTGAAACAAACATCAGTCACAACTAATTTTTAACTATATGTATCTAAATCTAAATTTTATTGAGATTGATTAACACCAAATGTTTAGACTTAATTATGCCGAAGGCGTCTCTTATTTGAGATGGGTGAGCTGATTTTTAAAATCAATGATTCAACATTCATGAAAACATATGCAAGATGATTAAAACTATTTCATCCATTGAATTTTTTCACTTTTCTTCATCATCGGCGCTATTTGCATATTTTCCCATTTATTTCACCATTACTTTCTTTTGTTTGGCATTGTCAACAACATGACACTATTTTTATCCTATACTATTTTTTAGCATTCACTACCCATGTACTCTATGTTCACCCACAACTTGGCACTAATATTGATATCTCTTCCATGTCGCACATTTGACATTTAATGACCCACTCATGAATTTCGCTAGCAATGAGGACTATGTAAAAATCTACTTTTGTATGGTTTTTAAATAGTTTTACTGCAAACTTTGGTCATTTTTTTCTCCTTAGCGTCATGGACAACACAACACAATATATATTAAGAGGTAGCATTTCTTCATTTCATGATAATTGTGTTGCCACATCAGTACGAAGGATGTATGTTTGACCTGTACAATGAATGAAAATCTATCAATGCACATAGTTTTAAATTTAAAATAATTAATAACTATGGATAAATGAGTTTCCTTATATACCTGGATCACATAGCTATTTGGAGCTCTGATCAGTACATAACAAATGTGCTAACATATAAATACAGTAATAAGTTACTTTTGTTTAATTTTTTTTTTAGGGCAAAGCGCAATCTCATAATTTATATTATTGATAAGAAATAAAATATGTATAGTAGAAGATGTTATCCAAAAATAGCTAGTCCATATTGTAGCTCAAACTAGACACTTCAACAAAAACCACAAAAAAAAAATTTAAAAAATATTTCAAAGAGAATTGCTCAATCTAAGAGACTATTTGTAGACCCAAAACCACAAAAAACCTAGCTCAAAGAACATTGCTCCATCTGAGAAACTATTTGCAAAATCAGAATGTTCTAGTTATATACCCTGTACAAGCTACATTTCATTAGTATAAATCTATGGGGATAGCTACATATAATAGTAAAATTCATTATCTTAGCAAACGAAAGCCAAAAATATATTGTTCCATACAACAATCAGAGAAATCATAGGGCACTCTAAGTATCCGGTGAGTTCTCTCCTGTCACCTAATGCCCTACATTGTCCTCCTTATAAATATTGTTGCCTAGCTACAAGGCCACAAAGTACCCTTTTGGTGCTCCAACTACCCTTTCTACAGCAGGAGCCTTCTCAACCCTTTGATGGTGAGATTAGTGTAGCACCAAATGATGAACCAAGTAAAAAATATCTAAGAACTAATTTGCCTCCATTGAAGAGATTAGCTCAAATAATAAATCTAGCTCATTCTCAAAAACCTTGTAATTGTTAGATTCAAGTCCGATTTTCATGGTATTGTATATGCTCACATAGTGGGACTTCTTTAGAATTTTCTTTGGGAAAATGCCACCCACCCATCCCTTGCCATTGAACAAGTTATATATTTTGACTACCCTTTCAATATCATTGGGGGAGATGAATCCCTCTTTGACATAACATGAGCACAAATGCAACACATATCCATAATTCTAAAGTCAAAAAAATTGAATAGGAACACAGATACAACCTAGGATGGATAAAGACTATGAGGCGCCTTATGGCTAAGAGCCTCTCCTCCCATTGTAGTGATTTGTCATTGAATCTTCACATAGTCCCACTTGAAAATTCACTTCAAGTGCTTCATTGTGTAGGTCTCAAAGATTGGGAACTCCTAGCCTATGAATGTTATTGAAATGTGGTGATTGAGTAGCTTATATTCCATTGCCATTAACACCAATGAGTGAAGAACACAGAGACAAGAGAAGGATGAGACAAAATGATGCTTTTCTCCCCTTAAATCCATCACATAAAAATTTCACATGAATTTCGGGATGCGATGAACTCAAGATAGAAATTGACTCATACAAGGGAGGGATTTAACATATTTTAAAGGTATTATCAAAGAACTTTATGGGCATCCCTAATGATCACTTGAAACCCTTCACAACCATTATAGTCATTTCCATTACTAGGGAAGCTCTAAGAAGGTGCCATAATATCTAGGCAACATATCAAAAAGAAAATATTTAATGCAGCCTCAAAGGTAATGTCGATGTCCGATGCTAGCTCTTCATCTTTCCTTGAAATCAATCCATATCTTGCACACGCACTAGAAATATTCCACCTCAAGCGCAAACATGGCCACTTGTCATGCTCTTTATGATGCTTGCCAGATTTAAATTGTGTTGTCAATCTTGGATGTGCTTCATTGTGGCTTCCACCCGCTATGCACAGTGCTTACATCATAGCCTGAAATATCAGAGTTGGAAAAAAACACATAAAAGGTTAATTAAAAGATTCATTAATGAAAAAAGGTGTGAGCTCCTCATCCAAGTGAATATCTTATGAAATTATCTTGATCTCCCCCAAATTTAGCTGACATCCTTTGTTGCTAAGAGCATTTTCTAGACCATTTTATTCTCTGAAACAATTTTTAATGGCATAATTACCAAACTTCTCTAATATCTCCTTATCCTCCTAAAGGATGTAGCTCACACTCCAACTTCCAGCTTCTAGTTTCTTGAGGGCTGAATTATATTCATAGAATCTTCATCTATAATTAAATCTTGAGTGCCAAAAGTGCACACCATACGTAATCCATAAACTATTTCTATGGCTTCTACAGTATTGTTGGTTCCCTCTAGTATGCATCCAAATTCTACATGTAGAATGTCACCCCTTGCATCCCTAATAACGTATCCAACCCCATATGTATCGAGATTTCCTTTTGTTGCATCATCAAAGTTGACCTTCCACTAGAATTTATCTAGAGGCTCTCACTTGATATCTTTTCTATTCCTTTTACTGTTTGAGTTCCTAAGAAGACTACGTTTAAAGGGAAGAGTTATTCCTAACCAAGCCTTAAGAACACTGTCATCCAAAGAAGTATAAGAAAATTCCATGCTTTTATGCATGATTGTATAAGCCTTTACCACTTCTGAGATAGACTTTTCTATATTCTCAAGAACATGATTAATTTGGTTTTTCTATTTTCTAAAGATTCCTCTATTCCTTTCCCACCAAATGTTCCATATAAGAATGGTTGGAGAAACTTCCTATATATCTGCAAAAAAATATTTTGAATACAACTTGGGCTATCCTTCAAACATCATACTCAAAGAAGATGGAAAAGGGTGAGACCAGTGCAAATTGTTACAAAGCCAAGTCCAGTAGTCATAAGCAAATGCGCAATTAAGGAGAAGATGATCTATAGTTTCAATCTCTTTATCATATAGTACATAGGTAAATGTCGGTGCTATCCCCAAGCTATTGAGTCTCTCATTGGTGATAATTCTACCTTTTATGGCTAACCATGAAAATTATCCTACCTTTTGAAGTCCTGCATTTGACCAACAGAAAGAGAAACACCTCTTTTTTTGAGATGTGTGATGAGACTCACTTAATGGTTCATATCCTTCCCAAACTATATACATACCTGACTTTAATCAAGACTGTATTATCCTATCACTTCCCTTCCTAAAATGAATGGTCCTATTAAGCTCCACTTGAAGTTTCAACTTCTGAGAATGGGGGGTTGCCATCTTTGAGAAATCTTTCCACCTAGCTAGTGGCAGACAATCTTGTGGAACACTGGTAAGGTAGTTAGATACTTTTAAACCTCAATTTTCTTTTATGAGTCTTCAATTCCTCCATGTTGTCTAATCTAGCAAGAGGGGGATGTCCATTCCATGACTCCTCCCAAAAGAGAGTGTTTTTTCCATCATGAATCAACCAAGAGAGATAAGGAAGAAGAATTTGCCTACATATGACCATAAATTTCCACATTTGTGGTCCTAATGGGAGTTATAATGCTATAAATATCCTTTCTAGATCAGCTGAATCAAGATAATTTTCTACTATGATTGAAGCCCATTTAGATTGGGGATTCAAGTAGAACTTTCAAACTAGCTTATTACCCAATGCTAAATTCTAAATTTCCAAGTTATGAAATCCTACACCCGCACTATTTTTAGGATTACAATATTTATCCAAAGCCAATAAATGAGTTTTCTCCTCTAATTCTTTGGGTCCTTTTCAAAGGAATTGTTTGAGGCTTGACTCAACTAAAGATAAGACACTAACATTATATAGTTTAGTATCCTAGGCAACACAAATTTTATCATTAGATAGCCTAATTAGTCATCTATCATTAGATCCCACTACGTAGAAATAGATTACTAAGTAGGCTTAATGAGCCTAAGTGTATTTAAATGTGTTAAGTTTATATATTAATAATTTAAAATCAAATTCAACTATTTTAAATCACTAGCATATATATCATAAACATTTATCTAAAAGATGTTGAGATCTATCAATCTCAATGCATGTATCTAATATGCATCTCAAGAGACTTTTTTCTATGCAACATATAGGATCCACCTTTGACCATATTTATTAATTAATTAAAAAATAGAGTACAACGAATTTTTTATTTTTAATTAATAAATAATCATATTCAAAGGTGCATCTTGTATGTTGAATAGACATTTCCCCTAGGGGCTAATATCTCTATGTGCCTTTTAGATAGATGTGCTTAAGAAATCTATTCTAGTAATATATAATACTTATATTTTATTTAAATATCTACTATATATAATATTTATTTTGATACATATCATATATCTAGTCTTCAATTTTTTGAAATGTATTTAATATTTTCATATATCATTTAATTAATAATATAAACAATGATGCAGTCAAGATTGGGGGGTCTTATCAAATTGTCCAATCTTGTAGCCTTAATATGCCATCCAATACATTATGTGGAAACTATTGGAAAGAGACACTAAAGGCATGTTGAGATGTTGTCATTGATGGCCACTCATATCAATATTGGCATCCGCACTTCATGATTTTATCATTCCAAAAGATTAAGTAAAGTTTACTTTAGTTCAATAAGGTTCGGTAAGATAAACAGGGTATCTGACAAAGTGTACAGTATTTTAATTGGAGGATTACTTTGGTTGAGTATTTTTCTTTGCGGATCCGAGCGATGTGTTGTGGATATGCAATTTACCTTATTCTAGGTTTATAGCCTCCAATGATAAGTTTTTAGTAAGTTAGAAGATCCGATAATCATGTTTTAGTTAGAACAATGGTTATCAGTCGTAACATGCAATGATAAAGTTTGTGGATCTTGTGGATCAATTTTTGTGATTGTTTGAGTGTTCTAGGTTGATGAGCCGACCTATGGGAAGCATGTGGATATTTTGTTTTGGTCCGCTTAATTATTTTTGGTTTAAATTGAATCCGACTTGTGTACACATTTTATCTTTTATGGCATGTTCTTGAAGCCGACTTGGTGGTGACCTAAATTGGTGATGCGGATATAAGATAGGTTTATTTGACCATTTTGGTATTCAATGATTGTATGGGATATGTGTATGAGTGATTGTGAACAGTTTCACGTACTTAACTGAAACTATACTGAGACATTTGTTGATGCTACGTCATAGTTCAAAACTTTATTGTAATCTCTTACAAACATTTGTAAGGTAGTGAGCCTTCTGGGTTGTAGCTCTTTTCTTATTTTGAGCAGTGAGCTCTAGGCAGTGCGCTTGAATGCATGTGCATTCCCCTTATGTAATATCTCTATACTTTTATCAAAGTATATTAATATCATGGGTTAGAATACCATCGTGGTTTATCCATTAACTGTGTTTCCACGTAAAAATCTTGGTGTTATGGTGTTGTTGATCTTTGCCTTGTATTTCTGCATTTTAATTTATTTCATATGAAATGTCTAGCATCATCAATAAGCATCTAAGATGTCAATAGAGTCATAAGTATAAATCAAAACATCATCTAACAGTCTAGTTAAGTCTATCAATGAACAAATGAAAATATAAGTCGAGGAGGGATACTACAAGTTTTTTGGATTGGGCTAGTAACATCAATCCTTCTACCTTCACCAAATATTCAAAACTTGTCACTTTTATTAATGAGGGATTTTGAATGGTTAAACCATCCCTTAGGGACATTATTACATGCCTAATGGGTCCCTAGCTCAAAGGTATAGATCTTAGGGGTCTATTTTTGCACTTTAACCAATAAAACTGACCAAAAATTACTCCTTAAAAGACCCATTCAAAGTTTAATCCAAAATTTTAAACTTCACAAAGAGTTCCCAAACTCTAAAATCACTTGTGCACCTAATCATCTCACTCAAAATTAAACACCCTCACAAATCACAATTAAACTTGATTCATATCGTCAAACCTCATAACCATAATTATCCAATCTATTATATTATAGCATTACCTTTTGAGTCTAAAAGGGTTAACCTATAAATTCATTATATAAATTTGGTCAAGATGGTTTTCCTTTCTATTTGTGGCACAATTACTTTCCTACATATTAGTCAACACAATCATAAGCATAATTAGACCACAATAGTATATCACATTAGATTATAGTTGAAATACCATAATTTTAATTGTAAATCGTTCACCTAACAAATTACTAATTAAATTTTAATATTGTACAACAATCCATCTTATAAATGTAAGATATATTCGATAAATTACAAGTGCATGTGGTATCTCCATTAAATAGTATAATGATGATAAAATAAAATATGAACTACAAGAGTTATCAGTTCCTTACTAGAAATCATTCACAATGCATTGTTAAATTTTCCGTTCATTGTTTAAATACATTCACAACATAGAATTCCAAAGAAAGACAGATAGACAATTTCCATCAAATTGACCAACGAAATTAAGAATATTGCCAACATGACAACACGCAGTTCATTTTATTGATCATCTTTAATTTAAAGGAAAGGCATTAAAAAACTTAGTGTTGTACCAGTCATGTATGAGGCGGGGTCTTACACAATGCAATCACAGGAGGTGGAAACCAATACAATCTAAATGGTTTGAAGTATTATTTGTTTTATTTAATTATTCTTATACTTCTCCTCATCTTCCTAAATCTATATATTTTTAGATTGATTATTTGTCAGTTTAATGCAATTCAAAACGCTCATGAGAATGAATGAAAGGTTTACACACTCGCTAACTTCACCAGTTTCCTCTGTGTGCGAAAAACACTCGTTATCAGTGTAGACTTTGTTATTCAAGTGGCTGGCAAAAACAAAACACTTTTAAACCACCACACATGACTCCGCGGGGAAGATTGGACAAAACTGTAGAAAACAAAGACAAAACTAATATTAGACAGCCAAATTTCTATTGTATTATGTGATATGAAAAGATAATAATTTGTGGACCATCAAATTTGAAACCATCACAGTCTATTAATTTTTTTTTAGAAATTTCGAGATAAGTATTAAGTTTACTTAAGTTTTAGGCGTATTGTTGTTATATACAAATATATAACCATCAAGTTTATTCAAGAATATGACTTGATTTTTTGGATTATCAAGAAAAGAATTAAGTTTTAAGTCTATTATTGTGTCCCATACTAATATATGATAATCAGATTCTAATGAACATGATTTGGTTTTTCGGATTATCAAGAAAACTATTAAGTTTTAAGAATATTGTCGTGTCCAATACAAATATATGACAATCACAATCATTGGATATGATTTTATTTTTTGGGTTATCAAGAAAAGTATTAAGTTTTTAAGTCTACTGTCATGTCATGTACAAATATATAACAACTACGGTCTATTAAATATGACTTGTTTTTTCAATTATCAAAAAAAGTATTAAGTTTTAGGTCTACTGTTATGTCCTATATAAATATGTGATAATCACAATTTATTGAATATCACTTAATCTAGTGGAATATCAACCTTATTTTTTTCAACAATTGATTAATCTATATCTGAAATCTTATTAAAAACTTTTGATTTTACTTCAAATGTATAAAAAATTGTGAAAATGATTCTTGGTCTCAATGCACTTCATAAAACGAAAAAATGAATATGCCTTTGTTCATTGCATTTGCCATGTATAAGACACCCATAAACCAATGTGTAATTGTCAAGCTTTGTTCCAAGCACATTTTCACATATTAGGTAAATATTTTATTAATATTTAAATTATAATAAATTAAAAAAGAAAAGTTTTATTTTTTTATTTAATTATTTTTCAATTTAAAATATTTATTATTTATAATATTTTTTTAAATCTTACTTTTACTAATATTTGGATTTTCATAAATTTTGACTTTGCATTTAGCTTATTCTATTTTTATTTTAATTAAGATTTAAGTTTGAAATTCATTTTTAATTATTTATGTCTTTTTATGAAATTAGAAATAATAATTAAAATTTATTAGAATAATTTAATTTATAATTAATTACTTTTTAAAAAATTTAATTTATTGTATAACAAATATATTTTTAATTTTTATTTTAATTTATATAATACATTTAATTTATCTCATCATCTCTCTATGTCTCTCTATCTTCTCCTCTCCCTCTTCCTCTCTATGTCCCTCTCCATCTCCATATCCCTCTCCATCTCTCTCACTTATCTCTATCTCCTTACCTCTCCATACATCTCTCTCTCCCTCCCTCCCTCTATGCCTATCTCTATCACTCCCTCTTTTTATCCCCATCTCTCCTTATCTCTCCTTATATCTCCCTCTCTATGTGTGTCACTCCCTCTTTTTATATCCATCTCCTATTTATCTATCTCTATTTCTCACTCACACACTCCTTGTTACTCTTAGACATATTTGTCTCAATATGTCTCACACTTTCACACATGCTCTCTCTCTCTCTCTCTCTCTCTCTCTCTCTCTCTCTCTCTCTCTTCCAAGTCATATTTATTTCTCTACCTCTCTTTTCTATCTTCATCTCTCCCTCTCTTTATCCCTATTTCTCCCTCTCTTTCTATCATGCACTTTTTTCATATCTCTTTACATCTCTCTCTGAGCTCTCCTTTCCTCTTCTTTCCTCTCCATCTCTCTCTACCTATTTTATATATCTATTTCCCTCTCCACCTATTGCAAACATAACATGATCTTCTTGGTAATAGAACCTAGTTATCTTCCTAATTAATTTTTGTTTTAGTCATGTTTGCAACCATATAACTAGATGCATAGTTGGTTTTAAGCTATCACTTCTTGATTGAGACCTTGGTTGCACAAACAACATCAATTTTTAAATGTCGTACAAATTGAATCTGCACACTAAAAAATTGTATGCAAAATACACCAATTTTTTTTCTAATTGATCTTTCACACCTCTTTGACGTACCCATTGTACAACAAAGACTGATTGCTATTTGAATACTACACAATGATCTTTGGAAAAAACCCCAATCTTTTCCCTCATACCATAACAATAAATATCAATTCAAAATAATCTCTATTAATATCCCACTTGTGAAAAATGAATTTTTTGAAAGAATGCCTTCTATTGAAAAATTTGCATTTGATTTCATTCCATATTTTGGAGGCATCTTTTCTCTCCATGTGTTGTAAACTTTATCTCAAACATTCTAAAGAACCATTAAAAAACAAACAAATTGTTGGTGTAAATAATTATTCATCATGGATATTATTACACTTACTTAAGTTTACTTAGGATAATGCATTTCATAGTAGTTTGGATATGAGACACTTGGGTGTTTGTGCCACATTGGGATAGTGTGTGTAGGAGAAATTCCACCTCTTATGGTGTTGATCTTGTTATTACACTATCATATCCACTTATTGTGGAGTGATAATTCCACCTTCGGTAGGTGATCCACCTCATGTGGAATATTATATTATTTCTCCTACCTACCCACACCTATTTCCTACCTACCCTTGTTTCTTATTGAGCCACATGTCATGTTTGTGTGCTCATACATATCCCTAGCCTTGCCTATATAAGCAGGCTCATCTACATTGTATGGAAAAGTTGTTGATCATTTTCTATTGATGAGAATACAGTTTATTCTTGTCCCATATTATGTCTCTATCTTGTACATTTCAATGACTTCTTGATCTTGGCAAAATCCAACATGGTATCAGAGCTATTGGAGTCTCATTGATTCGTCTTGAAGAGGCATTATTGTGACGTCAAGAGGCAGATCTGAGGAGCATCGTCATTTGGAGGCATCCTAGACCAGATCCGACCTCTCCATTGCGTCCGGAAGGCCATTTCCATGAATTTTGGTTATAAAGTTGGCCTATTTTGGTGAGAAAATTTTTTTTCCCCAATTTTGCTTATCGTACGGATTTTTCGAATATTTTATATATATTTTTCAAAAAAAAAAAAATTCTGCAAATTGTTTTGAAAAATTCAAAAAATCAAAAAAAATCGAAAAAGATCAAAAAATTGAAAAGCAAAAAAAGAAATAAAAAAAAAAAACAAAAAAAACCTGTTTTTGGGGGGTCCGCAGACCCCCCCCGTACCGGTCGTACCTGCGTTTTGCAGGTTGCAGGACCTGCGCAGACAGTACCGACCTCCCGGCGCACGTACCTGTCTGTTCCCTTGTTCTCCGCGTCGAAGATCACCGGTGCCGCACCGTCTCCGTCCGATCTGCGCCCGCCGCCCACCTTGTTCCGGCGCCCTCAGCAGGTAGCTCCGCCGGCTCTCAGCTTCGACGCCCACACCGCCTTCGTCTCCAGGAACCCCAGCGTCTTCCCTCGGCGACCGCTCCGTCTGTCTGTGCCGCCTCCGCCCCGGCGCTGCTCCCCGCTTCCTCAAACTCTCACCGGCTCCTCCCGCAAGCCGCCTCCGGCGCCGCTCGCCACTCCTCGGCGCCCTCCGCCTCCCGCCACGCAGACAGACACATCCGCCACCTGCACAGTCAGCTCAGCGCGCTCGGCCACCTCATCCGCCACGTCGGACTTTCCGTACAACACGCAGATCAAACCGTACGACACGTAGACAGTACGGACTGCCACATCAACAACCAAATCACCCTGCCACGTCGTCTATTCCATACAGTACGGAACGTACAGTCAGCACCCACGTCATCTGTCCGTACGGTACGGACGCACAGTCAGCCAGGCAGCGAAGTTTTGGCGACGGTCATACGGCCGTCAAATTTAACACAGTGTTTTGCTGACATCAGCGCCACATCAGCAGGGTTTGAAAATTTTTTGACCCCCTCTCATTTGCATTTTTTATTTTGCAGTTCAACTTCAAATGGCCATAACTTGCTCATTTTTGCTCCTTTTTGGGTGCAATTTTTTTTGAAATGGGCTAGAATTTCGTGCTCTCCACAGTGGTGAAAGAATTTTTTGATTTTGATGCATGGATTTTTCAGAAAATGCAGTTTTTGGTGACTGTCCCTGAGTAATCCCAGTTTTTGCAACTTCAGAGGCTTCGTTTGGGGTCATCCGACCTCCTTTTCAGGTGCCGTTTTTTTTGAAAGTGCGTATTTTTTTGTCTAATTTCACATGATGCTATCAGATTGATGTCATTGTAAGTAGAAATTTTACTTTCAGATCTTGGCCATTTTTGGCTCTCTTGGTACTTGTATATTTGCTTGAATCTCAGTTAGATTCATTGCACTATTGATTGAAGTCTCTTGTATCTCATTTGAGAAGTTGTAAAATTTGCATCATAAGTCCACTTTGCCTTGTTTTGCAAGTGGCTCATTGTAACCGCACTAAGTATAAAGTGCCAAAATCATCACTTTTGGGGGGGTACTTTGATTGATTGAATTTGGGGGGTGTCTCTTGTGCTTTTGTGCTCTTGTGTTCTTTCCTTTTTGCTGCTATGGGTTCTTCAAAGTTTCCTCTCTTAACTCCACATAACTATGCTACTTGGAAAATTGATGCATGGAGTAAACTTATGGAAAAAGGACTCACTCATTACATTGATGGAACTATTGTTGCTCCCGCTGATCCTAAGGCTGATCCAGTTGGTCACTTAGATTGGCTCACTAAAAATATCATGGCAATTGGTACCTTAAGAAAGTATGTATCAAAGGATCTCATTTTTCATATTGAGAAATGTACTCTAATCAAGGATGCTTGGCAAAAGTTTCAAGACTTGTATGGTCAAGTTGATGAGATTAGGGGATATCAAATTGATAGTGATCTCACCATGTTAGATCCCAAGAACTTTGATACTATACAAGATTATGTCACTAAGGCAAATGAGTTGAGGGCACAACTCAAAGATTGTGGCATTGATAAAAAGGATACTCAATTGATATTCAACTTGATAGGCAAGCTTCCACAAGAATATGCAGCATTTGTTTCTAGTTTCCAAACTCATAGAATGACAATGGGTTCAAGCTACAAAATGCCTACATTTGATGCTTTCAATGAAATGTTGATGATGGAACAAACTAAGTTGATAAGCATGGGCATTCTTAAGACTTCTTCTAAGTCTCAAGCATTAGTGGCAACTCAAGGAAACAAAGGAAATCAAGGAAAGGACAACTCAAACAAGAAGAAATGGCAATCAAAGCCTAAGGAAAAAGCATCATCTTCTCCACAACAAGGAGATTCATCTTCTTCTAAGAAAGATAATTCACCAAAGAGAGAGAGACCTACTTGTGCTTATTGTAAAAAGATTGGTCATGAGGAACATCGTTGCCATACTAAGAAGATTGATGAGCTCACACATATCATCAAAAAGCATAACATTGATTTGCCTAAAGTCTACAAGAAGGATGATTCATCAACTTCCACTTCCTCACATTCAAAAGGAAAAGGGCAAGCATTCATGGCTTCTACAAGTGGAAAGACTCACTCTTTTGGAACAAGAAAAGGACAAGCTCTATGTGCTACAACAGATCATACTTCAGAGAGATGGCTTCTAGATTCAGGGGCTTCTCATCATATGGCATCTTCACAATCTATGTTCTCAACATTTGAGCCTTGCACCATGCCATAGATTTTGATGGGCAATCATACATACATGGATGTGATTGGGAAAGGATCTATTGACATTGGGGATAACTCCTTCAATGATGTGTTGTGTGTACCCCACTTGACAAACAATCTCCTTTCTATCTATCAAATCACACATGGCGCAACTAAGAGAGTTGTGGAGTTCACACCTGACTCAGTTTTTATTAGAGACATGGAGACTAGAGCTATCATTGCAACTGGGGTGGTTGATCATGCATCTCGGTTATACTCCTTTTCAGATTTTGTTGATGATGATGATTTCACATTTGATGATTCTACACATGATGATCACACTTATTGTGATGATTCAGATTTTGAGGAGAACTTTGGACACTTGAATTTGGGGATTCTCACATGTAACCCAGTTCTTGAGTCTTGTATTTCATCTTCTCATATTGATATCACATCACCTATTGCACCTGATGATGCAGATAGTGCGACAGTTTTGCCTTCATGTGATTCAGTGCAGCAGGATATACATTGTCTTCCAGCTTCAGATTCATGGGATGATTACATGACAGATATTGCAGGTTTGTTTGTGGAATCCTACATTGCAGATTTGGGAGACATCATTGATGACATACATCTTCTCTTTGATGAAGATGATCCTTCTTCGATTGTTGCGAGGGCACACTCTGACCCTCTTGTTCATTCTCTACATGATCATTCTTTCAAGGTTGACATGATTGTGGATACTTATGTACAGCAGTTGGAGGAGGTCTCTTTATTCTTTGAGGAGACACATGAGTCTTTGGACATTGTTCTACATCCATCTCTACTAGATGTTGGAGTTCCTTTTTCAGCAGTATGGCACAGTTTACCATCTTTGGAAGGGGTATCTTTCAGCATCGACATGGGGACACTTGAGCAGTTTTCAGAGATTCCTTTCATCATGAGTTTTCTTCATACATCTTCCCTTCATGATTGGGGAGACTTCATGGATACACCTTTGGTTTTGTTTCTTCCTAAGGGGAGGAATGTTGTTCGACGTTCATGGAGCAGTTTCTTCATACATCGAGCTTCTATCATTGGTGCAGATTCTTCATTGAGGGATGATCACAGTTTGACTTCTCTTCTTCTCTCGTATGGGGGGGACCTTTTCCTCACATGGGGTTTTGTTCCTCACATACTTCTTTGAGAGTTCTCTTGTATAGCTTTCATCTCTCTTTTTGGGGGAGGGTTTTTTCCCATTGGGTTTTTCTCTCTTTCCCCACTTTGCGAGAGATTTCATTGGTTTGCATGCATTTGCATTTGTGCATGGGTACCTAACATGGCCTCGTAGCCGGGACCCATCTTGCATTGCTTAGTTGCATTGTAGACTTAAGTGCATTCCCCTAAGTTGCACTTAAGGGGGGGTGTTGGTGTAAATAATTATTCATCATGGATATTATTACACTTACTTAAGTTTACTTAGGATAATGCATTTCA
Source organism: Cryptomeria japonica (assembly GCF_030272615.1). Lineage (NCBI taxonomy): Eukaryota > Viridiplantae > Streptophyta > Pinopsida > Cupressales > Cupressaceae > Cryptomeria > Cryptomeria japonica. Next base: position 668,644,484 of record NC_081411.1, on the reverse strand, counting down.
TAGTAGTTTGGATATGAGACACTTGGGTGTTTGTGCCACATTGGGATAGTGTGTGTAGGAGAAATTCCACCTCTTATGGTGTTGATCTTGTTATTACACTATCATATCCACTTATTGTGGAGTGATAATTCCACCTTCGGTGGGTGATCCACCTCATGTGGAATATTATATTATTTCTCCTACCTACCCACACCTATTTCCTACCTACCCTTGTTTCTTATTGAGCCACATGTCATGTTTGTGTGCTCATACATATCCCTAGCCTTGCCTATATAAGCAGGCTCATCTACATTGTATGGAAAAGTTGTTGATCATTTTCTATTGATGAGAATACAGTTTATTCTTGTCCCATATTATGTCTCTATCTTGTACATTTCAATGACTTCTTGATCTTGGCAAAATCCAACACAAATAAAACCTATTGGACCAAAATATGCATCTTTGAATAAATTCATATCAAACCTACTACAAAATCAATCAACATTCAACTAGGCAAATAGAATGCCAGAGGAGACCAAAAAATATTTTATTTTGACACATCATATATCCTATAGAACTAACATAATCCACAAAATAATCAATCTAACATGACTCCTTCCTAGGTTGCAACAAGGAATAGAAAAATTCTACACTTTAAAAAAAGATAAACTTATGTGCTTTCTTTTTCACAAAGCTCTATCGGAAAAAAGAAAACTTTATAGCCTCTTTTGTGAGAATCCCACACTTCTATTCAATATCATTAAGTGCAAATCATTTCCAACAGTTTCACTTCTCACTATGTTGCAAACATAACTTCCTTCTAAACATTTTGAGTCTTCAATAATTGCTTTTATCCACCATGCAATATGCAATTCTACAGACCCCCAACATTGACAAAACATCCATGATCACATTACCCTAACACTAAATGAAGAGCGAAGAATTGATAAACTAAACCATCATTGCAAATTAGTAACAAAATGATAAATTGATATTCAGTTCCCAACTATCTAATTATCTAACTATTAATTATAAACAAACTGTTATTCTATTTAATCTAATTTATTTATTCTAAAACTGAACAACTAATGTAATATTCTCCAACATAACAATCCATAAATTATATCATGTTTGTACCAAAAATGATAATCATATGCATACCCTCGTGAACAAAATGCATAACTCCAAGCATCATATAGAAAAAAACCAACATATGCATTACAAAATCACATAAACTATCTATCTTGTACCTTAATAAATAAACCATAACCATAATGATCGATCACATATATAACATAGATAAGTCATACAACCATCTAAAAAGTATATAGAAATGTTCATCCCAACCATCCATCATCTATCTTAATACATAAATCAATAACCATAATCATGCATCACATAAATAACATCCATAAGCCATATAATGATCCATAAAGTATATCAACATGTTTGTATATGACATGTTCAAAAAACATTTGAATAAAGACTTGACAATTCACTTACATTGACAAAAAAACCCTCTCAAATGTAGAGAAAAATTATTCATTCAATGTCAATTTCTTCAATTCATAGTAATTTGTCACTCTTCAAACTTTTTTGGCATAGCAGAGACTTGACAATCACAACCCAATACAAACACAAATTTGAATTTAGTTTAATAGTTAGCATTGTATCAATTCTCTAATAAAATAATTATAAATTTAACTATAAAGCTTTCCTCAAATTTATAAGATGTTTTATATAAATTACAATTGAAATAACATTACAACTTTCGATACAAGTACTACGTATGTAACTTTTGAGTTGACTTCTTAAAGTCTCTGTGTTCTAATAATTTAGAGTAACATGTTCGGTTTCCCATGGGCTTTTCCAATGTACAACGATCGTGTCTGGTCGATTCGAAGTCTTTATCCAAGTTGCAGAAGTTTTGAACATTTCGATTCAACACGTTGGATTGACTATGATTAATAAACAAGACTCGTTTACTTGTCTGCACAAGCGTGTTTGAAAGGTAAAATAATAATACGCAAACTATGTCAATTTTACTTACAAATAGTTTAACATGTAAACTAAATAGTATTTGAATAGAGTATAGTCCGACAAAGACATTCAAAGCGTAGTTTGTCAAACACCGTGCCGTCTCCCGCAAAATAAAAATAACGTTGCGACGTGAAGTGATTGACTGCCTTACATACGTGTCTTCCAAGTAAATTTGAAGTAAACGAGACGTGAAAGTGATTGTCGGACTTACCTATGTACCTTCGTTCCAAAACCTGTGCGAAATAGTGAGAAGATGTATTACTAGGGCTTTGTTCCAATAGCGTTTAACGTTTCAGACAGACAATAGAAATGGCCACTGATAGTCTGTTTGTATGCTATTGCTTCCTTTCAGTGCTTTATATGCTTTCTCTACCTCACAATTGCCATTCCCTGACTGTTGATGGTGGAGACAGTATCGCTTTGGGGGCCTCTCTCACTGGAAATCAGAGCATAGTTTCAAAGAATGGCACCTTCGAATTGGGATTTTTCTGTCCTAATGGAACCAATAACTGGTACATCGGTATCTGGTACGCCCAAATCACCGAGAAGACCATTATTTGGGTGGCTAATAGAGAGACTCCCATCAGAAACAAGCCGGGCGTTTTGAAGCTATCAACAGACGGCTATCTCAAACTATATGATTCAGAGGGACGCTCAATTTGGTCGACAAGGAAGAAACAGAAAGCTATAGCCTCCAGAGCTATCATACTTGATTCCGGTAGTTTTGCTATGTTGGGTGGACACGCCATTTCGGAGATTGTCTGGGAGAGTTTCTTGTACCCGACAAACACAATCTTGTCCGGAATGAAGGTGTGGAAAGGCATAAAGCTAACTTCCTGGAGAAGCTCGTCGGATCCAGCGCCTGGACCCTTCTCTTTCCAAATGGATCCAACCCCAGGCAAGACGGACTTTTTGCTCCTATATAATAACAATATTAGTTATTTGAACAGCGGAGAGTGGGTTGGTAACCAATTCACCAACATGCCAGAGATGTCTAATAAGGACTCTTCTAAAATTCTTAAGACCGCCTTTGTAAAGATTTCTCCCACAAGGATGTACTTCACGTTTGATCAAATATCATTATTTGATAGTTTCACTCAGCGTGTAGTCCTCGACAAGTCTGGAGATCTAGCAGCATACAATCGAATTAGTGGTAGCAGCTGGAATCTTATCTGGTCTATACCTCGAGACCTCTGCCTTGTTTATAATCTATGCGGGGCTTACGGAGCGTGCAACAGTAACAATCTTCAATTTTGCAGCTGTCTCGAAGGCTTCAAACCAAGAGACAATCGCGCCTGGTTTTCACAAGATTGGTGGTTAAGCGGATGCGTTCGTAGTAGCCCTCTCCACTGCTCTGCCACCAACGGTACTACCGATGGTTTCCTGCAAAAGAACGACATATCCTTAGCTGAGGAAAAAGCAGTTTCATATTCCCAATACCCAACTCTATCAACATGCACAGCTGCATGCCTGGAAAATTGCTCCTGCAAAGCCTTCGATCACACTAACTCTACTCCTCCCATCTGTAGAATGTGGTTTGGGGATCTGTTCAATGTTCGCGTTGCATCAAACAACCAACCTATCTTCCTTCGCATGGCTGCTACTGAGTTGCAACAATCCATATCCAGTGGAGGCAGTAACCAAGGTCGTGTCCTTTCAATTTCACTTCCCGCAGGCACTGCTTTCGTTCTTGTTTCAGCTTTCCTTGTTATAATGTTTCTTCGGTGGAGGCGTGGAATGCTGGGCAAGGGAGGAGATATGGAAGGTGAGACTCTGCCTGCTTCGCTGAGAACATTCACTTACAAGGAGCTGCGAATTGCAACCAACAATTTCAGAGATAAGTTAGGGAAAGGAGCATTTGGTTCTGTCTTCAGAGGAGCTCTCCCAGACAATACCCTTGTAGCAGTTAAAAAATTAGAGGGGTCTACACAGGTAGAAAAGCAGTTTCGTGCAGAAATAAGCACAATCGGAAACATACAGCATGTCAATTTGGTTCGGCTTTGCGGGTTTTGCACAGAAGGATCACAAAGGCTGCTGGTTTACGAGTACATGCCCAACGGATCTCTCAATTCCTTTCTATTCGCTGGATCACAAAAGCTGTTGGACTGGAAGACACGATTCGAGATTGCTTTGGGCACTGCACGAGCTTTAGTTTATCTCCACGAAGAATGCCGAGATCAAATCATCCACTCTGATATAAAGCCCGAGAACATTTTGCTTGATAGCGATTTCAACCCCAAGGTGGCTGATTTTGGGCTGGCAAAGTTGGTGGGAAGAGATTTCAGCAGGGTTTTGACAAGCATGAGAGGAACTCGAGGTTACATCGCTCCCGAGTGGATCGACGGCTTAGCAATTACTTCCAAGGCAGACGTGTATAGCTTCGGCATGATGCTGCTGGAGATGATATCGGGTCGAAGAAATGTGGACATGAGCGTGAAGGAACACACTAAGCAATACTTTCCCATATGGGCTGCAACTCAAATTCTAAACGGAAACATGATGAGCATTGTGGACGAAAGAATTGCGATACATGCGGATGTTGAGGAGGTGAGAAGAGCTACTCTTGCAAGCCTGGTATGCATTTTAAAGGATGAGAATGAGAGGCCAAGCATGGCTCAAGTTATCCTGATGCTACAAGGAAAGATGAATCCTGATACACAACAGGTCATGAGATCTTTACAGTATCTAGTTGAATATTAGATTCCCGTTGTCAATTTGTTTTTCAATTTTTTTACGCCCTATGCTAAACTTAAAATGTTCAGCTCCTCTCTCAAAGGGTGCCTTCGCGGGTAAGGCTTGATTTGAGGAGGCAATAAACTTTGCATTTTCCGCCCGGGTGATTATGTATGTTAGATTCCCTAAGTGAATTTCTCATATATATATATATATATATATACTAGCAACAAATTTGTAATCAAGCATGGAATTTTCATCATGTCAATAACAATTACTTTATTATGACATTTTCAACTAAACTGACTGTCTATAGATTTATATTACCTTGGAATTGATAAAATAAAACAAAATAATAGTTATTACAAGATTAATAATTTGAAATGAGTCGAGTGGGAGGTAAGGCGGGAGCGGGGGTTTCAAGGGAGTCTACTCTTTTTGCTGTCTCAGAGGCCAGTTTTGGGGTCTTGTTATTCTTGGTCTCGCTCCCAAGGATGTTGATTTGTTCCTCGAGGGTGTTGTTCATTCTTGCCTTTTTCTTCTCCTCACCCTTTCTGACTTTTGGCCCTCTTTGAGGGGTTGGTTTAGTGGTTTGGTCCCTCGGATGCTATCTAGAGTTCCTTCGATGTGGGTTGTTTTGTATGTTTCTATCCTCATTGGCCCCTTGGTTGGCTTACCCCTTACTTTTTGGTTTTTACTTCAACATCTTTGGTTTTCTTTGGTTCTACCTATAGAGGTGGCAGTATCTTCTTTAGAGGTGAAGATGGATGGTGTTGGACATGACTAATCTTCTATTGAGGTGAAGGTGGATGTTGCAGTTGAGACTGGAAAATGCTCTTGGGAAGTTGATGATGTGTTGCCTCGCCCTCCTATAGAGGTGTAATGGTTCCATGGGGTTTTGATTGAGCGAGGTTTGTCTGCATAGTTGATCTTCTCTCCTTGTCCTACTGAGGTGGCTCTCTCTCCTATTGAGGTGGAGAGAAGGTGTATGGGAGTATTTCAGCTGCTGCTATTCATGTTGGTTGAGGGAGCCTGTCAAAACCCTCATGGATTTCTTTGTAGAAAGTTTTGGATGCCTTCTTAAAACCTTGTTTCCCAAAATGTGCCTTTAGGATATGCAGTTGTTATCTAGGCCTCGACAAGTTGTGGAAGCCTTGTAAAACCCACTCTCTTAGGTTGTGGGAGCCTTGTAAAACCCACTCTCAAGGTTGAGGGACCTGGAAAAATCCTATGTTTCTTGTTTCTCTCAGGGACAGGCTAGATGCTAGTGGTTTTCAAGCGCCCAATTTGGCTAATGTTTTTTTTTTAGGTTCAAGCTTTGTGGTTTTTTGTGGCCTCAAGATTTTGTTACAAGTTATGGGAGCCTGGGGAAACCCTTCTTGTTGGTTGAGGGTGCTTGAAAATACCCTCATTCTTTATTTTTTGAGGACTATTGTTTGCTGATTTAGATCCTCTACTTGGGCCAGCCTCTTTTGTAATGTTCTAATCTTGAGGATTGGATGGTGTTTGATTGGCTATGATTGCTTTGTTTTTTACTTATGCTTTGTGCAGTCTTTGGGTTTTGGGATCTGGATGCCCATAAGTCCATAAGGTTTCAGGTCCTTTCTAAAACCTATTGTTTGCTGTCAGGTAGTCTAGTCTATCTTTCAATGGCAACTCTCTGATTCTAAGGGTTTCGAGGCCCCTTTGAAACCTGTTTTATCCTAATAAAAAAATTTACATTTTTTTCATTTAAAATTATTTTATTTTTATTAGATTATAAGTTTTGTCTTGTTTTTATTAAAGACCATTTTTTTAAAGGTGAAAATGGAAAGCCACTATATTAAATTAATTAATAGCTGGTTCAAGGGCTTCTAGAGGAAAGAGCCAGCAAGAAAACCTCTATTCCTAGCCCAAAATAACAATGACTAAAGTACAAAGCGACTTAGAAATCAGCCTAAGAGCCTATATATCTAAATAAGCCATGGATTGGCCCAGTTAGGACCTACAAATTGCAAAAACATCTTGTCTAAATCGGCCTTAATATTATGACAGCTACAATGCATTTACCCCAAAGCACAATCTTATATACACTGGTTTTGTCCATGGAATACTATTTGCATATCATGTGGACCTTATGGTAAATCTACCATAATTTACATTTACAAGAGAGCAACATATAGCTTGAAAAGTCTACACATAAAGTGTGTAGTTAAAACAAGAACCGTGTGCCCTGTATCTGTGTGTTTTGTATCTGCCGCATGAGAAAAACTTCCAAAAACTCATTACCATTGCCATCTCAATCACTACTCCATGCATTGTCATGCAAAGGACCTATGTCTATCCATATCTAAACTATGCATGTCAGTCTCATGCATACCGATCACTACCATATTGCCTTGCAATCAAGTGCAAATTTGTCATCACGCTCAAAATCTTTGTCTAACCATATGCATTCTATGCATATCGGTCACATGTATATTGATCTCTATCATATTGCCTTGCAATCGAAGTTGATACCAATCATTGTCATATTTCCTTTCCATCGTCTTAACACAAACCCAATTTTGTATATGACCAACTAATAAGGTACCTATTACCATACCAAAAGTGCAGAAACCTAACCAATGGATGAAATTATAAACAAGAATTCTTGGCCCATGAATGAACAAGTGAGCAACAAAACTGTCACACCAATGAGGTCTTCATCCCTAATTTTTTATGGATCTGGCAGATCTGCCTGGAAGACAAAGCTATGATTTCCAACATTAATAGGCCCAATAAGTACATTCTTCAACATCTGATCATAAGATTCATCTTCTACTGACCCAACATATGTCAACATCCATTCCAAATCTTCTTTTAGAGGAGCCAGGCATTCATATGATATCTCAAATTGAAACGAGATGAGAAAAGCAACAGGATTGTCAACAACTGTTATGTTGGTTAAGCTCACCGCACTCATTTTATATTTTCCAAACACCCAAAATTTCAAATCCAACAATATGAACACCTAAAAAGGCTACACGCATGGAAAACCTCCCCTGTTGATACTCAAGTAAGATAACTCTCCCTCATTAAGCTACAGGACACAAAGGACACAAAGTGAGGAAGATTTAATTTATACTGATTTTTAGTAGAGGAGAGATAAAATAGTTGAAGATCTTTACAAATGACAACCCTCCTCTTCACTCTGATTACTTCAGTGTATTGGCTTCCACTTAGCGACCTGGGATGTAAATTTAGCAGCCTCCTTGGTTGGGTCATTTTAGGAGTTGAGGCCACATATCCTCTCTTGAGATCCTTCACAGCAACATTCTTAGCATTGAGTCCCACATTATCACTAGGTAATGCCTTCTGCAAGGCTTCATGTTGCATTTCAATGGACTTAACCTCAGTGGTCAGCCCAGTTGGACCAAAAGTGACAATTGTGCCTGGTTTCAACACTACAGTCTCAACACAAATCTTGTAAAAAAACTAAAGTGGCAACCTAAGAGTCTTGCCTGAAGGATGTTTAGGATCTAAAACCTAGTCAAGGGCATCCAAGTGTATGGGGGGCCCTTAAACCAATCAAGGTTGGCTGATCTCTCAATCACGTTATCACCCTCAAATCCAAAGATAGGAGCAAGTGGAATTTTGTCAAGGTTCTACCCAACCTTCTTTAGGTAAGAGGATACTTCCTTTACAATTTCCTCATAGCGACCCTTAGAGTATTTGGGAGTGGTAGCATCAATCTTGTTACAGCAGCAAATCATTTTCTTCACTCCCAGGGTGAATGCTAGCAAAGCATGTTCTTAGGTCTGTCCATCCTTAGAAATACCAGCCTCAAAACCTCCAATTGTTGAATCAGTAATCAGCACTACACACTCAACCTGCATCAATCACGGTTTCTACCTTTGTTGCTTCTAATGAGCATGAGCAACACCTGCCCTGTTTGATTTGTGATTCCTGGCACTCTGTAGATTCCCGTACCTCAACTTAGGAGGCACCAGGTTCTTCAAACAAGGAGATAATAAAACACCTCTCTACTCTCTCAAACGCATCCCTCAAGAAACTCTTGCATTTTTTCAAATAGTCTTTGTTCATATTGTTATGATAAGAAACATCTCCTTAGAGATGACAATCAAGTCAACGATTTATAGAGTTTTTCCAAGTTCACAATCTGCAACAGGCTAGGATATTCATAAATGTTAATAGGTGTAATTGAGGAGTCCAAATTTAAGTTCTCACAACCCATGTTTTCCAGTAGATCTACAAGTTTATTCCCCTCTCTATATGTATGAGAGACATAACATTCCTTAAATGAGTCCAAAGTGCCCAAATGTATTGAGGATATATGCTATTTTCCAATTCGTTGATTGTCTATTTATGTAAGCATCAACAATCAAGGTTGAGTCACCTTGAATTTGTATATTTGAACAGCCTATTTTTTAGCTATTAATCCATTTAAAAGAGCAACAACTTTAGCCATATTGTTAATCCTAGATGGAATGTTGGAGGACTTCAATGTAATCAGATTACCAAGACGGTCCCTAATGTAGATTCCAATACCTGAAATACCCGGATTACCTTTTGAGGTGCCATTAAAATTCAAATTGATGATATTGGGGCATGATGGTTGTCATTTGATCTTTGATCTATTAATGGGCTACTAAGGATGACATATTGGAGTAGAGAAGGAAGGTAACCTAATTTCTTTCCATTCATTGATAGTGAAGTTATCCTATGGAATAAAGGTGTAATTACCATTTATATTTTGAATGTTGGCATTAACTATCTCTGAAATAGATTTTTGTACCCCATCCAAAAGCATCTGTACATTAGACATTGTTTGTCAAAAAAATCTTGTATTTCTTTCCCGCCAAATTGACCAAATAACAATGGTTGGGATGCATTTCTAGATGCATGCAAGTAATGAATTAGAGAACACGGTGGTCCATGATTGGAACATGTCCCATAATGTATTAGGTAGTGGCATAGCTAGATTTAATTTATTCATGACAAATTGCCAACATTATTGGGCAAAGGAACAGTTCATGAATAAATGATCAGCTATCTCCATCTCCTTGTTACATAAAACATAATTGAAAGGCTGAGTAATATTGAGTTTACGCAATTTGTCACTTGTTAGGATTATTTTCTTAAGTGCTAACCAAGCAAAACATCCCTCTTTTGGCAACACCGAGTTATTCGAGCAAAAGGAGTAGGCCCTATGATTCAATTTTTTATTTTTCATCTAGTGAATAGCTTTGTACCCAATTTTAACTGAATAATTTCCATTTTTGGATGGTGCCTAGATCAAGGTGTCTTTCTTGTTTGATATGTATACCTCTCTCTCAAAGAAGATATGCTAAGAAATTGTTGCCTGATCTGAAAGTATAGGGAGTGTTGAAGGATCCTTCCAAATAGCCTTTCCTGAGAAGATATCTACAACACAGATATAATCAAATAACTTTATCCCCCAATTATCACTGATAACTTGTGCTGCACTATCCAACTCCACATTTTGAATCAAAGGTGGTAGCCCATTCGATGAATCAATCCAAAAATTAATGCTTTCCCCATTATGGACTTCCCATGACACATATCTAGTGATAACTTCTCTCAAAGATCTCATGAAGTTCCATATGGTTGAGCCTTGAGGAGCATCTGAGACTTTTAAGATCCTTGAGTAGTCATTGGTGTCCAAATACTTGCCTACATTATTTTGCACCATTTTTTATGGGGTTTGGAGTACATCTGTCATACTAACTTACCTCCAAAGGCCTTGTTTCTTTTAGAAAGATCTTGCAAACCTACACCCCCCACCTCCTTTCTATTTTCCATATCTTCAAGTGACACCAAAGGTATCTTTTTAGTATCCATCATATTACTTTTCCATAAGAAGTCTCTTATGAGTTTTTGTATTTGGTGGATGACAAATTTAGGGGCTTTAATAACTGAAATGTAATAATTTGGTATTGCAGAAAGGACAGATTTAATGAGTAGGATTTTACCTGATAGGGAAAGCCATCATGTTTTCCATGCAACAACTTTGTCCTTTATTCTTTCAACTATAGATTTTCAATAACTAGCTTTATTGGATCCCATTAAAAATGGTATTCTGAGGTAGGCAGTTAGACGTTCTTCTAGTGTAAATCCCAATATTTTAACTATTTTTGTTGATATTATCTAATTAGTGTTGAAGATGTATACCTTTGATTTATCAAAATTTATCTTCTGACCTGATACAGCTGTATAAAGATCCAAAGTCTGTTTGATCCTTTTATTCTTTAATTTGTATGTAAATGTTTATTTTATTTTGAAAAGTGTCATACATAATATTAAAATTCTTTTATTCACTTAAAAGTATTGTTTAAAATACATATCAACTTTTTTATATTTTTTATTTGACAAACTCAACCACTACACTCAACACTCCATTATAGTTACGTCTCTCAATAAAACTAAAGTCGCATGGATATCTTAAATGCATCTGTAATAACCCACTTAACTTAATCCAAAAACTCAACTAATTTTTTCTTTTAATATATAAAAATATTGATTTCTTATTCTTACTTATTCTTTTTTTTTTTTTATTCAATCACATACTCAAGTACATCTATCCAAATGAGATAGGCATCCATCCAACTGGGATGGGCATCTAACCATACGGGTTAGGCATCTATCCATATGGGACTAGGCATCTAACCATATGGGTTAGGCATCTATCCATACGGGACAAGAGGTTTCATCTATCCAATCTGGGATAGGCATCTACCCAAACAAGGTAGGCATTTATTCATAAGAATAGGATATGCTCTGGCTAGAGACTTTAGACTCATTGGGACCATCTGGGTCCTGAGCCACTCTCTAAAGACTACACTCCCCTACTAGGAGTGCACCGAGGTCACCGTCCTTAGCAGTATTAAAATAATTACATAAACAAGCTTGAGTTTCACCTTGGAATTCGTCCTAAAGCCTCAGGAAGTCAAGCGAATTTATACGAGATTCCTTCTGAGTATGCATTGAATTAATTTTAACCTTTCAATTAGTATTTGCACCATTTGATTAAAAGACCAAGGAGCTTCAAGAACCAACTACTCACCCATAACCAAATCCTAATCCCCATCCCTGAACGCCTTAGTACAAGGGACAACTTCGTCCCTAGACTGCCTACATACCCATTTCAGCACGGGATCAAGGCGTAAAGTATGTAGTTTTGGTTTCAAAATATGGTTTAATGTAAACTGTATGGTGGGTACGCAACCCTTTCTAGGGTCAATGTCCCAGATAGTTTCTCTGTGGTTGCTACTCACGATGGTAGCTCTATAGCAAAAAGGCTGAAGGTGACCTCATGCTTGTGGCCTAAAACAACTAGTTCCTATTTTCTATTAAATACGTCACGCTTAATCCATTATCATACTTTGAAAAATCATCAAGATAGATAAATTCCAAATTATCACACACCGCCAAACCCTAATGGGGTTTTCTAAGGTTTAACTGAGCGGATGTAAATTCATTTAAAAATTAATATTTTTAGATTATCGATCCAAGGGGGATTACCCTCCCCTTGGATTTTAACTTCCAAATGACCCTTATTTCTCCCTGGTGATTTAGAGGGACGATGCCATAGATGTTGTTATTGCAACTTTATTAGGCATTAAGTGTAGTAGTTCAACACGACGGCATTACCCGTAAGTGTGACCCAGAGGCACCATAGATACCGAACGCTGCTAATTTTTAGTTTCAACTCCTCTTGTTTAGTTATCTAACTAGGAATTTAACTTTGAATTCATGAATCCTAAAAGAAGCAATATACCAATACAATTATGAAAAAGAAACTATTATATACAAGGAATTATCGCTTGAATTTAAAAACTAAACTATGAATTTTTACATAATTGAAAGGAACATAAACAAATCGACTACCTGGAATAGTATTTTCTCCAAAGGAAAGTTATGATAATTAAAAATTTGAAAACTTGAACTAAATACATGAAATTACTAATTTCTTGGAAACCATGATACTTTCAAAGATAACTTATGAAAATGATTTGAATTACTTGCAAGATATAATTGTTTTGGACAAACCATTACACAATAAGTATGAATCCTAGTACCGATTTGCTTGAAAGAAAATTAAATGATTGAATAGCAAGAATTTGGAAATGAATTTTAACACCTACTTGTTTGAAGTGGAAAGTACTTAATAATAATCCCAACTAATTCTTCCATATGAAGTAATACAAATTTCATCTACCAATGATAACACTACTTTAAATGTGAGTCCTAATACTTGAAAGGTACTAAATTGCTTGAAATAGAATTTAAATTATCAAATAATTATACTTTGGAAATGAATTTAATACTCACTTGTTGAAGGGAAAAGGAAACAACTATTCAACAATAAGCTTCAAATTAACCACATTATTCTTAGTTACTAATTGTTTGAAAAAAGAGATTAGACAAGAGTGTAAGCACTTGCTAGTTAACCAAGTAAATAATACTAAGTCTCCTAATAAGCAATTCTAATCAATAAACTTCTAGTTGCTTTTGAACTAATACCTTTGCAAGATTATAAAGTGATAACTAATTACTCCTTCCACTTGAATTAACGTTAACTTTATCGTTGGATACATTCTACAAATAATAACTTTATCAATTTCAAATACTTCAAAGGGAGCTAATGTTTGCTCCTTAAATTACCCTCAATTAGAATTGTTATTTAATTTTCTAAGTGATCATGGAGTAGGTTTCTTGAAACTCATTTGCTAAAATAATTTCGGTTTTGAATAAACTCTCTTTGCATCCTAATTAATACTATTACCATATGAATATTTAACTACGCAATTTACCTCTAAATTTAATGTTAATTAAATTTATCCTTACTAATTACTTGTATTATTAAGTGTAACTTTTCCTTTTTACTAGTCTTATGTTTCTTTTAGCTAGAAGGTAAATGATTTTAACTATTAAAAGAAGTGACTATTCGCAATGCCTTATATACTCATATCTTGGAATCTAATAAAGAAACAAATCAAATAATCAACCTTTCGAATTGAGACACATTAACTCATGTTGCTGAAATAACTAAAAGGGTTACTATGAATCTAAACACATTACTTGTTAGGTAAATTCTTTTAACATTTGATACTTGTACTAATTGAAATATACAAAAGATAGTTTGAAGTCCAAAAATTAAAAATAAATAAATAAAGAACTTAGATATTTGAAATGTATTAAATGTCTTGGGAAAATCTACTTACTACTAGGTACAATTTGAGACTAAATAGAGACACTTGAAGAAAAAGAACCAATACTATAGAATAAGTGTATCATTGGTGAAATATCATTTTTCCCTAAAGGATTAATCACATCTTAAATTTTTCTTCAATAAACAAACTTTACTATACACTAAAGAATAAATCCCTTCTTATAAGAGTAGATTATAAATTTGATTTCAACTATGTTGACATAAATAAATTTTAATTACCAAATTCTAATGAATAAATTTTATCTAAATAAACCCCTTAGTATATATACATAAAATAAATTTTAATTGTAAATCCTAATTGTATTTTACTTTAAATAAAGCACCCCCACCTCCTCTTTTCTTTTTTTTTCATTATTACTAGCTTCAAAAAAATCAATTTTAAATTTTAACGATGTAAACAAACTATAAAATAAATAATTCTAATAAATTAAAATTCATTCATTCAACAATTAATAAATTATAATTTAATTCACTCAACTCGAATCAATGCAAATCAATTTAACATTAACAAGATGTTATTTATAAACAATTGGTACGAATTTTAAGACAACATATACCAATATTATTTTATATCCTAAACTTATTATAGTCAACTATATATAATATATCAATTATATTAATAATTTATTAATAACTAAATTAAAAATAAAATTGTAAAAATAACAGCAGTTATACCAATTGATATAACATGGTTGCCATGCCATAATAACTCTACATGCCTGAAACTTAAGTAACATTAATTCTTAAAAGATTTATATAAGTATTTTTATTATTATTTTTTTATTGTATTTATCTATATATATTGATTTGATCTGAGTTTATAAAAAAATAAATAAATAAACAGAGATAGATTTAGGAATTAAATTATATATTCACTAAAAGATATAATTAATTCACATAGAACAATAAGTGAAAGAAAATAAATAAGTAAATAAATAAATTTATCTTTGATGCATTATGAGATGGGTAATAATTTTTATTTTATTTTTTAAGTTTCTCATAGAAGTGATATTATTCAGGGAGAAAGAAAAACACATGTTCCCAGGGAGATACAAATTTTCTTAAATAGATGAACAAGTATATGTTCATAGAAAAATAATTAAATTAATTCACAGAGAGGGAGTAAAATTTATTTACAGGGAAGGAAAGATTATATTCATAGATGTTTACATAGGAACAATTTTATGCTTTATGCTCACAAAAAGAGTAAAACAAGATCTATACACAGATGAATAAATTAAATAAGAGAAGTAAGATTTATACACAGGTAATCATATGCTCACAGAAATAAGTTTATTCACATGAAAGTAATAAAAAAAATAAAAATAAAGATTTATACACAGATGATCAACATATATTCACAGAAAGATAAGTTTATTCACATGAAGATAATTACATATGGAAAATAAGATTTTTTTTACAAAGACCCTTTTTCTAGATTTTAAAATTCAAGAAAGCAAAAGCAAAGATTTGATTTTTCTTTCTTTTTCTCTAAAACAGATTACATATATAAAAAGAAATATTCATATGCATTTTTTTTGAAAAAGAACTTTTATCAGTGTATTACTTTTTTTTATTTTTTTATTTATTTATAATGAAAATAGATTTTCTTTTGATTAATCTTTCTAAACAATTAAGATGAGCAATTTTTTTATATAAATGAAGATTCCAAAGAGATAAAATCTATATATAAAAAAATATAAATTTTTCACATGTAAATGAGAGAATGCAAGAGAGGAGAACCTGGAATGTCGAAGATTGATGTTGAATCTCTCCAATCTTCTAGCTATCCTTCTTAGATCCTTCCTTGTAACTTCATGAAAAATTCTTCAACCAAACTTAAAAGAAACCTACTATACAAGTGACTACCAAATTCTACTTCTACCAACAAGAACAAGAACTCTCGAAAAAAAATTTCATCCCCAAACTATGAACTCCCTTTTTGAAAGATTTGCATACATTATATAGAAAAGATGCACCAATTCCACTATCAAGATAAATTAATTGAGAATGGAGGTTCTTTTTCTAAAATTGGTTTCATGCAAAATTGATTGATCACTTGGTGGAGGAGTTACATGCAAGAATATGCAATTTGAATTTTACCTCTAGAAGCTTCTATTTCCTCCTACGACATGTGCTAAATTAACATATTGAGAAAATAAGAATTTTCAAAATTAATTTCATGCAAAATGATTGTTGTCATAGTGGGGGTTACACTTGACCATGCATTTGAAATTCAAATTTGAATTCTCCCCCAAAAATGCATTTTGTAACTCCTTTGTTATAAAAATGCCATGAATATAATTATTCTTGTCATAGAATAATTTTGTAACTCCCATGTCATATATTTACTAAATATAATATTTATTTTTTAATATTTTAAATTTTAAATTTCTTTTCGAGAATCTTCTTATTTCTCCTACACCATGTGCTCAATTAGGATATTGAGAAAATAAGTAATTTTCAAATAAATTATGACCTCATGTGTGTGTCACCACTTAAATTCCTTTTTATTTAAAAACTTCAACCTTATTTCAATTTATCTTTTCTTTCTAACATTACTCATAAAATTAATATTATAATAGTAGTAGTAGTAGTAGTAATGATGATGATGATCATGATGATAATGCTAATGATGATGATGATGATGATGATGATGATGATGATGATGATAATATTATTATTATTATTATTATTAACAATTCATATCAAGGTCCAAAAAGAGGGTTATGACAGCATCTATCTAAAAGATGTCAAGAGATACTAGTCTCAAGGCACATATGCTTAAATTATTTTTTAAAATACATAGGCACCTCAAGTCTGATATCTCTCACCATCTTTTAGATAGATTTATTTAAGATAAATATCTTACTAAAATAAATTTAAAATCCCTCAAAATGAAATTTCAGTGCATCAAATTTCTATTATATTTTTTTCTCTACAAATTACACACTCAGTGCGACTACTAGAAATAAACTTCTAGATCGATAAGAAAATGCAATCAAAATACTTGAATTCAACATCATCACACCTTGCTCCTCTCTCACTCACTCATCAAACTATAGTCAAGGAAGAAATTCATGAGTAGTTAGCTACAAAAAAAAACATTGTGCCTTGTCATGCAATTTTCATGCTCAATGGTGACCTTTTACAATTCATTTGCAAACTAATATTGTGTTTCAACCAACAAGAGTTTTTCATATTTAGGAGAAAAAAAAAACTTTTAAAAACTCTAAAAGAATGATTTTCAAAAATTAATTTTGATACTTTAATTAGTTTTTTTAATGGACTTCATGTGAGTTTCAATGATTTACATTCATTTTATTAATGTTCACCAATTCTTTTTAATGAAGATTTATCCACAAATTTATTTTTTCTACCCGATACGGGAGCACGAGAACCTCTTCAACTAAGAGCCAAGCACAATCCTGGCCTCATCCCTTTCATTTCAAAGTCTTGCACTCAACAATACTTCATGCTTGGTTGGATCTTTAAGAACCTTTCAACTACACTAGTAGACCAAGTGCCCATTGACATGTTCACCAGCTTTCAAACTTCAATCTTTTATTTTAAGTTTGAATAACCAAAATTTATATAAAAAAATATTATTTTATTAATGTCAATAGGCATTCTACAATGGTAGAAAGGGGTAGAGTGTAATGACACGATTGTGCTAATGTTAACAAAACCACTTACCTTTTAGCTTAAGTTTGACAATCATTCATGTGGATGTTGAGGAGGTCAGAAGAGATACTCTTGTGAGCTTGGTATGGATTTTAAAGGATGAGAATGAGAGGCCAAGCATGGCTCAAGTTCTCCTGATGTTATAAGGAAAGATGAATCCTGATACACAACAGGTCATGAGATCTTTACAATATCTAGTGGAATATTAGATTCTCATTGTCAATTTGTTTTTCAATGTTTTTACACCCTATACTAAAGTTAAAATGTTCAGCTCCTCTCTCAAAGGGTGCCTTCTTAGGTAAGGCTTGATTTGAGGAGGCAATGAACTTTGCATTTTCCTCCCAGGTGATTATGCATGTTAGATTCCCTAAGAGAATATATATATACATACATATACATATGTATACATATATATATGTATATATAAACATATATATATATATATGTATATATATATATATATATATATATATATATGTATATATATATATGTATATATATATGTATATATATATGTATATATATATGTATATATATATGTATATATATATATGTATATATATATGTATATATATATATGTATATATATATGTATATATATATATATATGTATATATATATGTATATATATATATATGTATATATATATATATGTATATATATATATATGTATGTATATATATATATATGTATGTATATATATATATATATGTATATATATATATATGTATATATATATGTATATATGTATATATATATATATGTATATATATATATATATGTATATACATATATACATATATATAAGCTAGCAACAAATTTGTAACCAAGCATGGAATTTTCATCATGTCAATAACAATTACTTTACTATAATATTTCCAATTAAATTGAGTGTCTAGAGATTTATAATTAACTTGGAATTGACAAAACAAAATAATAGTTGTTACAAAATTAACTTTATACATTTTTTTTGTTTAAAATTATTTTACTTTTATTAGATTATAATTTTTGTCTTATTTTATAATGGATCAATTTTAATTTGTATGTAAATCTTTATATTATTTTGAAAAGTGTCATGCATAATATAAAAATATTTTTATTCACTTAAAAGTTATTGTTTAAAATACATATCAACTTTTTTATATTTTTTATTTGACAAACTCAACCACTACACTTAACAGTCTATTGTAATTATGTCTCTCAACAAAACAAAATTAGTATAGATATCTTGCATGCATCTATCTAAAAGATATCAAGAGATATTAGTCTCAAGACACATATGCTTAAATTATTTTTAAAAATGCATAGGCAGCTCATGAATGATATCTCTCACTGTCTTTTAGATAGATATATCCAAGATAACTATCCTACTAAAATAAATTAAAAATACCTAAAAATGAAATTTAAGTGCATCAAATTTCTATTATATTTTTTCTCTACAAATTACACACTCAATGCGACTACTAGAAATAAACTTGTAGATAGATAAAGAAAATGCAATCAAAATTGTTGAATTCAACATCATCACACCTTGCTCCTCTCTTGCTCACTTATAAAACTATAGTCATGGAAGAAATTCATGAGTAGTTAGCTACAAAAAAAATGCATTATGCCTTGGCATGCAATTTTCATGCTCAACCGTGACCTTTTCAAAATTCATTTGCAAACCAATATTGTGTTTCAACCAACAAGAGGTTTTCATGTTTAGGAAAAAAAAGACTTTCAAAAACCCTAAAAAAGGGCTTTTCAAAAATTGATTTTGATACAACTTTAATTACTTTTTTTAATGGAATTCATGTGAATTTCATTGATTTACATTCATTTTATTAATGTTCACTGATTTTTTTTAATGAAGACTTGTCGATAAATTATTTTTTTTTATCTGATACGGGAGCACAAGAACCTCTTCAACTAAGAGCGAAGAACAATCCTGACCTCATGCCTTTGATGTCAGAGTCTTGCACTTAGCAATAATTGATCCTTGGTGGGCTCTTTAAGAACCTTTCAACTACGCTAGTAGACCAAGTGTCCATTGACATGTTCACCAGCTTTCAAACTTCAATCTTTTATTTTAAGTTTGAATAATGAAAATTTATATAAAAAATATTATTTTATTAATGTCAATAGGCATTCTACAATGGTAAAAAGGGGTCGAGTGTAATGACGTGATTGTGTTAATTTTTAACAAAACCACTTACCTTTTAGCTGAAGTTTGACAATCATTCACATGCCAAAAAATTAATATTAATTTTAAACATAAAATTTTAAAAATAAACACCAAATACAAACATAGATATGTCTTCATCAAAATTATAAATTTAGATAGATGTATAAGTTAAAAATAAAAACACAAATATTTTAAGAAATTAAGCAAATAATTGATAAAGTGGAAATTAAAATAATTTTTATTTTTTATATAATTATTTTGGTATTTATTATCTTATTACTAAACACTAAAATAAATCTATAATAAAATTTAAAATAAATTATTTGACAAAAAATCTTATTTAAAATTTAAAACGATAAGTATTTCAAAAATATTACTTATTAATTTATATTTTTATTTGTTGAAGTATATAAATATTTACTATATTATTTATCAAACATAATAAAAAAATTTTAAAATAACCTTTTCAAAAAAAGATTAAGAAAAGTACAATTAATATAGTTCTTTAGATTTTTTTTTAAAATAGATATAGTTAATACTTTTAAATTAATTATAATTTGTTTAAATATAATATTATTTTAACATATACAAATTATTAAAAAATTATTATGAATTTAATATAATAATTATATTTATAAAAAATCAAATTAATATAATCAAAGCTTATTCTTATTCTTGTGGATTTCACTGTGTGAATTTTTAATACCCAATATGTTTTATGAAACTCTATGATCTATCATCAAGGAAAGAAAGCATCTAAGAAAGCATAAATCTACTAAAAATTTTCTCTTCTCATATTTTCTTTTCATGATGGTGGATCATCATCATATAGTTTGATCTGAAACTTTGAACATTAAAATTCCACATAGTTAAATCTAGAAGAATAAACTTGAACATTATGAACTGTAGAAATCAATATATTTTCAAAAAAATTTCTTTGACAAATCCGAATTCGAAAAGTAAAATCAAATCTATCTTTATTTGTTTCTGAAATTGGACCCTTAAAAAATAATATAACTTCATTATTTTTTTATATAACATCATATTTTTTTTTTATGTAAACATCATTTTCATATGCGAGAGAGGACAATTTATTTCTTCAAACTATCTATGTGCATGAGCATTGATGGTAGACTAAAGGTCGTTCACTCGATTCATGCAACTACTCAAATGAAAAATGGGCCAATCCGGAATGAAGGGAAATCATTTATTCAAAGAATCACACGAGAGTTGGTGAGTTCATGTCGCCATTGTCAAAGAGTCTTTCTTGTCTACTTAGTATAATCAATATCACGAGCCTCTGCAAATCATTTATTCAAGTTTAAAATTCACGAGACTCCAACAAAAAACTTTCACCGACTATTTGAGCTAAAGGGACGTTGACAGAGGGTTCGAAGGTTTGAGAGTGGTTGGTGCTTATCCAATACCTTGTAAGACAGAGATTGTAAGAAAATGAATGAAGTAACATGTCAACTTGAGCATGCTGAGGAAGTTCAAAACATAGGATTCGAAATATTTGTGGCCTCACAAGTCCAGATATATGTTATATTGTTTCCTTTGAACAGTTTGCCGTGAAATGGACGTTAAGGAGATGCTTGTCCGAATTCTAATGGGCGTCATGCAAGACTTGCTGCAATGGCGATTAAAGAAAACTCTGATGGACATCATATTGTGTTTACGGATTTCTTCATCTCTTCACACTAGTAAGGAATGAAAAACACCATACAGATATAATTAAGTCTAAATGATATATCAATCTCAGTAAAATTTAGATTTAGATATATGTTAAGAATTAGTTGTGATTGGGTTATGAATAAGATACACGAGTATCAGAGGAGGGATTGGTCCATATCCCATCCCACCCCTTTCATCTTGATGGAGTTGGAATAGTGAAGTAAACATTTAACATTTTTGCTGTCCAATCTTTTCATAGTGTTTACTATGATCAAATTTACCATTTCTATTGAAGAAAAGCGAAGTGTTGGTGCATCTCCCATAATAGGGAGGGTAGTTTAAGCCATAATGGATGAGGGTTTGAGGATGGAGAATGGAAGAGGTAAAATATTACATAGGCTCAAGTGAAATGATTGAAGAAAATAATGAGAACAACAATGTGAATATTAAAAGGCACCAAGGAAAATAAAATTAAGAAGTGTGTAGAGAAGGTATGAAGTAAAAAGGCTATAATTTTATTTTAAATGGGTAAAATTCGAATGTAAGGGTTGTCTATGATGTAGATTGAAGGTTTTTTAAGATTTGTTTGAGAGACATGTTTTCGATTATATTTATGTTTTTGTTTTAAGTTTAAAGTTAAGAATTTTTTTTTTCGTTGTACATTCTTTTAAATATGAAAACTATGAATAAAGATTACAAAAAATTAAACATAGTTTTATATAGAGAGAGAGAGAGAGAGAGAGAGAGAGAGAGAGAGAGAGAGAGAGAGAGAGAGAGAGAGAGAGAGAGAGAGAGAGAGAGAGAGAGAGAGAGAGAGAGAGAGAGCTGTTTGAGTGAGATGTTTTCAATTATATTTATGTTTTTGTTGTAAGTTTTAAGTTAAGATTTTTTTTTTTCGTTGTACATTCTTTTAAACATGAAACCTATGTATAAAGGTTACAAAAATTTAAACGTAGTTGTGTGTGTGTGTGTGTGTGTGTGTGTGTGTGTGTGTGTGTGTGTGAGAGAGAGAGAGAGAGAGAGAGAGAGAGAGAGAGTATTCATCTAATATACGATTAAAATATTAAATAAAAATACAATATATTTCAAATTCATTTTACATAAATAAATGTACATTTGATAAAAACTGTCATAAGATAAAGCCTTTGCAAATACGAGAAAGGGGATAAGAGGAATGCCTTATATTTTATTGTTAGGTGGTTTTTTAGAGCAATATTAAATCAAATCATGTTACTAGACTAAAACAAGAAATTTAATGATTTGTTGAAGAGTTTAGCCAAAGATTGAGATATGTGCATCTATGTTTGCTTCCACATGCTAGTGTCTTCTATTGGCTTGGTCCTCTTTATCTCTATTATGAATATTATCTCCTACTCTTGTATCCATAAATGACTAAACTAGAGATAACTAGTTGCTATGGAATATTTATGGCTCTACTCAATAATATCCTTAGGTTGACATAACATCAAGTAGTATGAATTAGGATTTTAGTATGTGGCCCTTACTATATTTGTGGATAAATATATTTGTGAAGATGGGAGATGTGAAAATAAAAAAAGAAGCCCTAGGTAGCTAGAACATGGCTCTAATTGTCTATGATTAGTAAGTGTGTGCTTTAAGTGTTAGATAAGTGCTAGTTAGTTTCATTTCAATCTAGCTACTATAATAAGTATTCATGTGCATAATTTGATAGTTGAAGGAAAATTATAGCTTATGACAGGAAAATTTAAGTAATTGGAAAAGAAATATGTAAGTTTGAATTTGTGGGATATGTATGAGCATGATCCTATTTGAGAAAAAAATTATGACATACATTAGTGTCATAAGTGAGAAAAAAATTGTGAATACTGATAGAATATAATTTCTATTTTATAAGAGTTCATGTCCATATAAAGATAAAAAAAATTTAAAATAATTCACAATATACTCAAAGCAATCAATATTATACTTATTATAAACTTGTGTTGAAACATATACCAAATTTAAAAAGAAAAAGTGCTAAAAGAACTCTAGCAATAAATTTAAATATTTCTACAATAAAATATATATTTCTATCTCCTAGTTCCACATATCATATTGTATACCTATTGAATTGGTTTGTTGAGTTCCACACATTCTCATAATCTACCCCTAGAGGTTTAGTGTATAATGGTTTTTATTAAATGATACATTTGTAGTGGAAATGATAGGTACTTTGATATTTTCTTCAATCAATTCAAATAATACTTGTTAGTGGGATATAGAAGGTTGTGGGCACCATAATGTACAATTAGAAATAATGATATTTTTTTAATCTACAAGTCTTGATAGTTGTGATGATAATGAACAAGGATGTTTTAAATATGTTGGTTTTAAGATTACAAGAAGAGTTGGATATGCAAGAAAAGTTCTTAAATATCCTATCATACCATGTGTGAGGCTAAATAATGGAGGTCCTGGAAATGGAGAAGAAAATAATGTTATAAATACTAAAAAAGATCATCCTTGGACTCAGTTGATTAATTATAAAAGCATTTTTTATGAAAGTGTTTCTTTTCTATAGGCCATTTGGCCTTTGGATGTTCTTAGAGTTCTTGAAAGATCATTTTCTCTTGGTGGACTAATTCTCTACCCAAACATCTTAGCATGTTTCTAGATGACACTAGTGGTTTAAAGGTTTCAGAATCCTCGTCTCCTTCTTCGATCTCCTCTAAACCCAATACTACCCCTTCTGATCAAGTTTCCAGCATGGTTAAGAATCCTTCTATTGTTTCCTATGTTTCTTCTTGTTCTTCTAGTTCTAAATCTCCTACTAATGCCACTACTTCTCAACCTATTGATCTACAGTAAAACGTTGCTAGTTCCCCACCTATTGGTGTTATCGATAGGGTTCCTTCTTAACATTCTCCTAGATCTTCAAATTCTAATGACTTCTCAAGTTGGATAGTAATTCATACAAAGGAACGAAACATAAATATTCTCAAGATTGATTCAAATATTGTTCAATCCTAATCTTGGTTACCTCTTGGGTAACTCGTAATTTTATTATAGTTATTCTTTGTTTTGGTTTTCTTTGTGTTATTCATTGTAAAAGGTTTTGGGCCTTCCAAACCTAGCTTTATTAATCAAAAAAAGCTCTGTTTGTTATTGCCCACCGACCTTCTCTATTTACTGAACTGCTCAAACTGGGACTTTAAAAGAAGTGTGTTAGAATCTTCATCCTTGTAATATTTGAGGACTAATTAATCAATCTAAAAAAAAGTGTTGGATTATAAAGTGGAAGAGAGAATATATGAAAGAATATATGTGTAGTGTCATAAATTGTAACCCCTAAAAATTTCACTCTATTTTAGGCCCTTGCTTTAGCCTACTTCCTTTTAGGTCATTTTCAACGTATTTTGGCATTATCTCATCCAAACAATCATCATATGTGTTGGAAATTTGGAGGAATTGATTATGTGTTGCATTGATATTTTCCATTGATGCTAACAACGGTTGTTTTAGTTATTTATCGATTTCTGGTTGGTTCTGGTAGAGTCATTGGATTATGATATTGATCTGGTGTATGCTCTGGTTTGCTTTGATTTGTGGAATTGATTTGGATCTGTCATTCATGTTATTCAGATGCGTATCACAATCAGTTGGTTCAGGATTTGATGACTCGGATACTATCATTTTTTCTAGTAAGCCTTCTGGTCACCGGTAAGGGTTTTACTGGTAGAGCTTTGTTGAAGATTTTTTGATGCACATGATAAGTGGTGTTGGTGCAACTTCTAGATGGATTTCAGGATGCTATTGGTTATCTTATTCATGTTCTTGTTGATTGGTGGTGTTGGATTTGGTTTATGGTGACCTATTTTGGGTTCGGCGCTATCTAGGTTATGAACCGACTTATGTAACATGTTGATGGGTGATCCCGATCCATTACCGGATGGATTCATTGATTAGATTATGTTATTTTGATCTTAGGACGACTTGGTTGATCATTGGATTACGAGTTTATGCTATGAATTTATTGTATTATCTTTTAGGTGGTCGACCTAATTATTTACGTCCCGGGTTGGTATATATATGATGTAAGATCTCTTTGTAAATCATGGGATTATGGTTATGGGATGGTTATGTGGTTACCTTTGTGCAAATACTGTTGTAATCATATGCAGGAGTTTTGGTTGATCATAGGTGATCGAATTGGGTTGGTAAGAGAGGTTTAAGACCTCTGGTACTGAGCTTAACCAGAACTATACGCAGGCATAGGAGATGTTATCTTTGTAGTTCACTCTTCTTTTCAGATTGTAGTCTGGATTTATTTTGTAGTCAGTGATGCTCCTTTTGTGATGAGAACTGTGCTCTAGGTTGTTGGCCTTCCTACATGTGCAAGCCCCTCATTTTGTAATCACATACTTACTGCAGAAGTATTATCTAACTGTGGGTAGGCTTCCCATCGTGGTTTTTCCCTTTACCAGTTTTTCCATGTACAAATCTTGGTGTCATGTGTTCTGAATGGATGGTAACTATTCTATGATTTATGTTTATGCTTAGTTGCTATATCAATTTTTTGGGTATTTGGTTTATGCATTCCGGTATTGGGTTTATGTGTTCTGGTAGTAAGGATTTGAATTCTTAAAGTTATGTAATATGTTAAGAACTGATTCACCACCCCCCTCTCAGTTGTCCTCTAGTTATCTGAGTTGTCTAACAATTGGTATCATAGTTTGGTCCTCTGTACAGAAGCTTAACCGCTTGAGGAAGATCCTATGGCATCTAACAGTTCAAGTTCATCAAATACATCTACAGCTAAATTCCTAGGCTTGATGGAACAAATTATAGGGTATGGAAGATTCGGATGGAGACTCACCTGAGATGTCTTGGAAAGTAAATTTTGGAGATCACTGAGAAATGTGTTACCCCTTTTAATCCGGCATCTAGAAACCCTCCTCTAGCAGGCCTGGATAAGGAGCTTGAGAATAATTGTAGAGCTAGAGAAGCCCTTTTGTGTGCACTTTTTGATCAGCAAATAATGGGACTAACTGAAAAATCAACTG
Organism: Cryptomeria japonica; assembly: GCF_030272615.1. Lineage (NCBI taxonomy): Eukaryota > Viridiplantae > Streptophyta > Pinopsida > Cupressales > Cupressaceae > Cryptomeria > Cryptomeria japonica. The sequence continues at coordinate 668,618,008 of NC_081411.1, read as the reverse complement.
CAAAGGCTATATGGGACAAATTGGAGACTTTGAATGAAGGTGACCCTACTATTAAAATTACTAAACTTGATGGTTACCGAGTGAGGTATGAGAACCTGAAGATGGAAAATAATGAAAGGATTATTGCTTTTATGGAGAGAGTTAATGAGATTGTTTTGGGAATTCAATGTTGTGGTGGATCTCTGAGCGAAGATGAAATACTTTCTATAGTACCAAGAGCGTTGCCACCAGCTTATAAGATGAAGGCTACTGCAATTAATGAGCTGATAACTATGGCAAACACCTCTGTTAATAGGGATACCTTGGTTGGGAAGTTATCTGCTTTTCAACTTGAGGAATTCAGACCTTTTGGAGTTGTAAAATCTGAAACTATTTTTCATGCATCTACATCGTCTACCGGCAAGAGTGATTGGAAAGCTTGATATGCAAAGGAACTAGAGGATATGAAGAAAGAACATGAAGAGTTTGAGAAACTTGAAGCCTTATTTTCTAGAAGAGTACCTAAATGACCAACAAGAAGTAAGTATGAAGGAAAATCACCTTTTAAATATTTTGCATGTAATAAGATAGGTCATTTTGCATCTAGATGTCCTAAAAGGAATTCAAAATTTGAAGAAAGAGCTAGAAGATCTTTTAGGCCTAACCATGATTATCAGAACAAGCATAAGTACAGGAGGAACAAAGACAAGTCATGCTACTTTTTTGGCACCAAATGGAAAGAGTTATATTTCAGCACATGGAACTTTTCAAATTTATTGAAAAATATATATTTATAAAAATAGTAAAAAATACATCCATGTGCACTTAAGTTTCAAGTTATCAATATACACCAAAAAAAATGAAAAAAAAAGGGTAAAATTTACTATATAAAGTGTGATGTCTTGTGTAACTTCAATTTCAGCATTTTATTAGCAACTAAATTATAGTGTTTACTTTATAAAAAACTATGTTCAAATAATTTTCCATTTTTTTTTTAAATTACAAACATAAAATACACCAAAAAAAATACATTTTATTGGTTTACATCATTTCAAAATTCAAAACATATATTTCACTTTCTATTGATTCAATTTTAAAAAGTTGAATCAGCATTGGCCATTTTCTTTATAAAAGCGTGACATAACTTTGTAATTTTACCCATAATCTCAAGCACGCAACTTATGTGGACACAACAAAAAACAAATTAACAATAGCGAGAAAAGAAACATCTTTATTGATAAAATTATGATGTAGTTCACAATTATTTACTATTTTTAATTTCAACGTTCTACAACTCCTGGTTCTAGTTTTCACTCTAAGCAGCAAGACATTACTTTTCCACCCAATGTCAACCACTTCCAATTGATATCCTCTTCTCTATCTTAGAACAACTCTTTGTTCTCCCAATGCTTCCTATTCAATTCCCCACAACAATGTCTTGATCGTCTTTCAACTAAAATCTTAGCATTTTGTATACCATGGTGGAAGCCCAATGGTCAATAGGGTGCCCCAACCATTGCACTCCACAAGAAACATCAGCAAAACCACTATCGATGAGAAAAGTCCATTTTGGTGAGAGTCATCTTCAGCCTCATCAACACGATAGTCAATGGTGTAGGCCTAGTCTAATGGACCAAGGAAAGCACATTGAGGAGACATGACTCTGTCAGAGTGAGACTTTTCAAGTCTCTTTCATCTCACAATGAAGAGAGCTAACAAAAAAAAACAACCCATTGGTGAGAGTCTTCTCAAGTTTTCTCAATCTTCGATGAGGATGAGGAAAAGAGTGTCACACATGTCCATCAACACAACAAAAAATATTTGATGAAAAAAAATTAAAGTCTCCTCGATGTCACAAGAGCATATGCCAAAGTGACATGGCCCCACCAAAAAGGGGATCCACACAATCAAGAACACATCAAAGAGATACGAACTTATCGAGAAGAAGTTCCCCAAGTCTCTTCGATGAAACAATGTTCCCAAACAAAGAGAGATCCAATGAATTCATTCATGAGAAAACATTTTGCCATGAAGTGATGTAAGATGTCTACTCGATCCATACAAATCACGTCGATAGAACACAATCTGAAGCTTGTCAGAGAGACCTACCAATGTCGGTATGAGATTTCTTGTGTCCCCTCAATACTTTGGTGAGATAGAATTGATAAGACAAGTCTCGATCAGTTAGAGACTTCTTGAAGTCTCTTCGATCCAACTAGATCAAACCAACTCAATTCCAAAAACACAAAAATCTGAACCAAGTAATGTTGAGATCAAACCCAAACTGAAACAAAAATGTTGTAAATGAGAGAAACTTATGCACAACTGATGCAGATTGCTTTGAGCCCGAGATGCCCCTGCATCAGAGATCCTAGGTAGGAAAACGTTACATGAGGGAAACTCATGAACGTTAAGGCCAATCTGGAATTGAAATTCCAAAGTAAGCCAGTCCATTTGCCTTCAACTAGGATGCTTCTAGGACTAGTTTTATTTTCCATTGAACCAGGTACTCAAGGTATTCCTTCCCATAGGTCTTATTGGTAACCTCGAAATCTATGATTTCATCCACCTCTTCAGATTGCTTCTCAGGTAGTTGGTCCACCCACACTACTATATCAGGTGTATCTATAGGCAAATGTGTCTGAGCACTAGTCTCTCCCTCATAATGTTTATATAGATCACTAACATTGAAGATAGGAGAGATATCTATGTTCTCTAGAAGGTCAACTTCATAGAGATTGGTTGAAAAATTCCTTAAGATCCTGCAAGGACCAATTTTCATCCATTTCAATTTATTACAGGTCCCCTATAGAAACCTTTCCTTCCTCAAATGAACCTAAGCTAACTCACCAATCTGAAATCCCTACTCTCTCATGTGCTAGTCAGCATATTTATTGTACTTAGTAGTACTCTTTTCCATTTGTTCCTTCACATCCATATTCAAAACCCTAATATACTCTACAAAGTCCTTTGCCACTAATTTGACCTCGCCAAATTTGCATGATCTTTGAGTTCATCCACACCCCTTGGGCTATAACCATACACAATGTTAAATGGACTCTTCCCTACACTCCTATTAATTGAATTGTTGTAGAAAAACTCTTCTTGTGCCTATGTTGAATCCAACTAATTTGGTCTATCACCAGTCAAACATATCAATAGATTACCCAAACTCTTGTTGATAACCTCAGATTTACCATCAGTTTGTGAATGGTACATTGAACTTAAACCCAACAAGGTGTCTAAACATTTCCACGAGGTATGCCAAAAATGGCCAACAAACTTTGTATCATGGTAAAATATAATACTTTTAGGAAAACCATGTAATTGAACTACTTCTTTAAAAAAAATTACAATATGGGAAGCATCACTAGTCTTCCAACACGGAATAAAATGAGCCATTTTGGAAAATCTATCAATAACAAAAAAAAACTGAATTATTACCTCACTGAGTTTTAGGCAACCCCAAAATAAAATCCATTCTAATGTGTTCCCATGGTCTATTCGAAATTGGTAATGGCTGATACAGTCCTGTGTTCTGCTTCATTCCCTTTGCATGCTGACATACTCTACATCCTTGTACCATCTTCCTGACTTCAACAATCATTCGTAGCCAATAATAACTCTCATTTAGCTAAGCTATTATCGTATCAGTTCCAAAGTGTCCAACCAATCCACCGCTATGTTTTTCTCTTATGAAATTATGCCTCATAGAGCCTTGGGGTATACATAACCTCTTCCCTTTGAAAAACAAGTTCTCTTGAATAAAGTACTCTAGCCATGGAGTTTGGTCCACTCCCATTGGATCCTTGCATGCTAAGCATGCCTCCTTAAAATATAGATCTTGTTCATACAACTCACCCAAAGAATCAAATCCAACAACACTCACCTTTAGCTCATTCAATAGAAAACTCCTTCTACTTAGTGCATTAGCCACTCTATTGGATTTACCACTTCTATATTTCAAAACAAAAGAATAATTTTCCAAAAATTCAACCCATTTCAAATGCTTCTGATTCAACTTACCTTGGCTATTAATGAACTAAAAATATTGATGATCTACATATATAGTACAAATTCCTTTGGCAACAAATAATGCCTCCACTTCTTAAGTGCTTGCACAATTGCATAAAACTCCCAATCATAAACTGAATATTTCCTCTTTTCTTCATTCAACTTCTCACTAAAGTATGCTATTGGCCTTCCCTCTTGACTGAGAACTCCTCCTATTATTGTTCCACTTGCATCGCAATCAACCTTGAAAACTTTTCCAAAGTGTAGTAGCACCAACACTGGCTGCAACTGTCCACTTGAATTCCTTTCTTACTGTCTTCATTGTTTCAGTTATGGGAGCACAAATTCCACTAAAATTTCTTATGAACTTCCTATAGAAGCTCGCCAACCCATGAAAACTACAGGCTTCAAACATACTCCTCGCTGAAGGCCATTCAACAATATACCCCTTACTTTCTCAAAGTTCATTTTTAACCCTTTTTCTGAAACTACAAATCCCAAATAAACCAATGGATATTTCGAAGAGATTGTTTGTGTTTTTAGTTGAGTATTGAGTCTTAGGTTGAAATTTTATTAGGTTAAATATTAAGTTAAATTAGTTAGGGTATTATTCTTACATCATTCTTATGATGTTAGAACTATGCATTTAATAGAACTTTACTGACAGACATTAAGAACCATTCAATTTCACCAATAGACCAAAGATCCATTAAATTCAAAATATTTGTTAATCTTCCCGATCTATCTATATAACGCAACATCAAACCTATGAGTAATTGTAGGGTTTTGTTTCAAGCGAGTTTGAGGTTTTCTCGAAATGGCCACAAATAGTCTGTCTGCGTGGTATTTCTTCCTTTCAGTTCTTTATATGCTTACTCTACCTTACAATTGTCATCCCCTTACAGTTGGTGGAGACAGCATCGCTTTGGGAGCTTCTCTCACTGGAAATCGGAGCATAGTTTCAAAGAACGGCACCTTCGAATTGGGATTCTTTTGTCCAAACGGAACAAATAACTGGTACATCGGCATCTGGTATGCCCAAATGTCTGACAAGACTATTGTTTGGGTGGCTAATAGAGAGACTCCCATCAGAAACAAGCCAGGCGTTTTGAATCTAACAACTGACGGCTATCTCAAACTGTATGATTCAGATGGGCGATCAATATGGTCAACAAGAAAGAACCAGAAAGCTATAGCCTCTAGAGCTATGATATTGGATTCTGGTAGTTTTGTTATGTTGGGCGCAAACAACATTTCTGAAATTGTGTGGGAGAGTTTCTTGTATCCAGCAGACACATGGTTGTCGGGAATGAAGATGTGGAAAGGCATGAAGCTAACATCTTGGAAGAGTTCGTTGGATCCAGCACCTGGGCCCTTCTCTTTAGAAATGGATCCAGCCCCAGGCAAGACGCAGTTTTTGCTGGTGTATAAGGACAATATTACTTACTGGAGCACCGGAGAGTGGGTTGTTGACCATTTCAGCGGTATGCCAGATATGTTGAATAATTTCGCATCCGAAACTTTTAGATTACCCTTTGTAAAGATTTCTCCCACAAAGATGTACTTCACATATATTCAAATATCAAAATTTGATATTGTGCAGCGTCTAGTCCTGTACAAAACTGGAGATGTACGATCTTTCTATCGTTATAATAGCAGCTGGATTAACATCTGGTCTGTGCCAAAAGACCTGTGCTTTGTTTATGATATATGTGGGGCTTATGGAGCATGCAACAGAAACAATCTTCAATTTTGCAGCTGTCTCGAGGGCTTCAAACCCAAAGATAAGCGCGTCTGGTTTTTACAAGATTGGTGGTCAAGCGGATGCCTTCGTATTAGCCCTCTCTACTGCTCTCCCATTAACGGCACAACCGATGGTTTCTTGCAAAAGAACGACATATCCTTAGCTGAGGAAAAAGCAGTTTCATATTCCCAATACCCAACTCTACCAACATGCAGATCTGCATGTCTGGAAAATTGCTCCTGCAAAGCCTTCGATCTCACTAACTCTACTCCTCCCATCTGTAGAATGTGGTTTGGGGATCTGTTCAATGTTCGCGTTGCATCAAACAACCAACCCATCTTCCTTCGCATGGTTGCGTCTGAGTTGCAACAATCCATATCCAGTGGAGGAAGTAACCAAGGTCGTGTCCTTTCAATTTCACTTCCTGTCAGCACTGCTTTCATCCTTGTTTTGGCTTTCCTTGTTATAATATTTCTTCTGAGGAGGCGTGGAATGCTGGGCAAGGGAGGAGATATGGAAGGTCATGAGCTGCTGTCTACTTCGCTGAGAACATTCACTTACAAGGAGCTGCGAATTGCAACCAACAATTTCAGAGATAAGTTAGGGAAAGGAGCATTTGGCTCTGTCTTCAAAGGATCTCTCCCAGACGATACGCTTGTAGCAGTTAAAAAATTAGAGGGCTCTAAACAGGTAGAAAAACAGTTTCGTGCAGAAATAAGCACGATTGGAAACATACAACATGTCAATTTGGTGCAGCTTTGCGGATTTTGCATAGAAGGATCACAAAGGCTGCTAGTTTACGAGTACATGCCCAACGGATCTCTCAATTCATTTCTCTTCGCTGGACCACAAAAGTTGTTGGAGTGGAAGACAAGATTCGAGATCGCTCTAGGCACTGCACGAGCTTTAGTTTATCTCCACGAGGAATGCAGAGATCAAATCATCCACTCCGATATAAAGCCCGAGAACATTTTGCTGGATAGCGATTTCACCGCAAAGGTAGCTGATTTTGGCCTGGCAAAGTTAGTGGGAAGAGATTTCAGCAGGGTTTTGACAAGCATGAGAGGAACTCGAGGTTACATTGCTCTCGAGTGGCTCGTTGGCTTAGCAATTACTGCCAAGGCAGACGTGTATAGCTTCGGCATGATGGTGCTGGAGATAATATCGGGTCAAAGAAATGTGGACATGAGCATGAAGGAACAGACTAAGCAGTACTTTCCTTCGTGGGCTGCAACTCAAATTCAAAATGGAAACATGATGAGTATTGTGGACGAAAGAATTGCAGAGCATGCGGATGTTGAGGAGGTGAGAAGAGCTACACTTGCAAGCTTGGTATGCATTGCAAAGGATGAGAATGAGAGGCCAAGCATGGCTCAAGT